>NC_082715.1:33263247-33354951 GCF_030144855.1 Hypanus sabinus
CTTAGATTGCCTCAGCATCAAAGTATTAATCATTTAGCATTTCTGGCAATGCATCCTGTAGTAAACCAAGACAGTAAGTAATTACACAGCCTGCCTTTTGTTATTAGCTGGTCCGTATTATCATAAGGCCTACGTCCAGGAACTCTGTTGACACAACAGAAGTATGCGACTATTTTCTCCTACTTATTTATTCTCGATCACTCATAATATTAGATACTTCAGTCAAATCTCTCTTAGCCTTTTCTGCCTTAAGGAAACCAATTCCTGGTAATCCAGACTTCCCCCATAGCCTTGGTTTTCCAGTTCCTCATAAATTTCCACTTTACCCGTTCAATGCAATTCATCTTTCCTGCAGTGTAGCAACAGAATACATTCATCAACTGGTGGTCTAACTAGCTCTGTATTGTATGCATATTGTTCTAGCTGTTGTGTGATTGGGTTACAAAGGATAGTCTCTCATACACCTCTTTAACTACATTATTAACCTGTCCTGCTAACTTTAAGAATCAAAGGAGATGTACTGCAGATCCCCCTTTTCAATATCACCTCTCAGTATCCTTTATTGTATTTCATGCACTGAATGCATTACTGACACTTCTTTGGATTAAATTGCACTTGCTGCTTTTGTGTTCAACTAACCTATTAGATTCTTCCCATTCTTTGTCGATCACATGTCCAATTTTCGTATCATCTGAAAACCTCTTTATCATGCCTCCTACTCTTGTCCAAGTCAAACAATATGACAAAATGTAATTTCTAAGGTAGGGACATGTTCGGCACAGCTTTGTGGGACGAAGGGCCTGTATTATGCTGTAGGTTATCTATGTGTCTAAGCACCGGCCACTGTAGAACCCCACTGAAAACAAACTTCCAATTACAATAAACACCCGTCAACCAGTCCCCCTTCTTTCCTACCATCAAGGCATCTTGGATACAAATTGGCACTATCCCTTCATTTGACACACCTACCATGTGGAAACTTTTCAATAGCCTTGCTAAAATCCATGTGGACTGCGTTAAAAGTACCGCCCTCATTGAAAATACTCAAAATGTTCTTTAACTAATCTATGCAATTCATACTTCATCAACTTGCCTTTCTATGTGAAGATGCTGATATTTTTCCCACCACCAAAGTTGATCTAACTGTTCTGCAAATGAATTGGGCTGTACTTAGTTAATTCCTTTCTCTCTTTTTAAACAATGGTTCAACATTTGAAATCTTCCAATTCTGGCACCACTCCGCAGCCAGGGAGATTTTTAAAAATATATACGGTAAGTATAATTTCCACTATTGCCGCTTTTTACAGTCTGGGATATGCTTCATTTGGTCCTGGTGATTTATCCACTTACGAAGATATTAATCACCCTAATAAATCCTTAATATTTATTACCTTACTGTGTGTATCCTATCCAACATTTCACACTCTCTCCTGGGATGGCCAGTTTGTCAGAGATTTAGCAGACTAGGTTCATACTCTCTTATGTTTGGAAGTACGGGGGTTGTCCTGATTGAAATGTAAAACATTCTGATGGAACTTGATAGTGTTTGGCAACTTGGTGATTGCCCTGTTGGAATATCCGCACAGAGAGTCATAGTCTCAACTGCAACTGAACAGAAACAAGAAGAAAGTTCAACATCTACCCTTGGATTCTTTGGAATTCTCCACCCAATGAGGTAGTAGACACCAGTTGTTGTGAAATTCAAGACTATGAATAGATTAATAATAAGGTTTTTATGTTAAATTTGTAGGTATAAAGAAATCAAAGGATTCAGCGATTGGGCAGGAAAATGATGCTGAGGTAAAAGATGTTGTTGAATAGCAGAGCAGGCCTGCAGGGCCAAATGGCGTTCTATTTTTACTCTTATGTTCTCTTATTCTTGTTCCTTAACTGTAAATTTTGATGTAAGCAGAAAAAAAAATTATGGAAAGTCCAGACAGTATTTCCTGTGTTTGAACTAAGCAATGTGTTATTGCTTGTCAGTTTCATGGAGTCCAGGTTTTGTGGTGAACCAGCTAAATCCCTTAGCAAATTTCAGTTATTGTGCAAAACATCACAGGTAATTGCACCTATGCTGTCAGTTGCATAATCCTTATTTATTTATTTGTTAGGGTTTGTTTATTTATTTGTTTATTTATCAACACGGAATAGGCCCTTCCAGCCCTTCGAACCATCCCACTCAGCAAACCCTGATTTAACCCTAGCCTAATCACGGGGAAATTTACAATGATCAACTAACCTACCAACTGTTATGACTTTGGAATGTTGGAGAAAACTAGAGTACCTGGAGGAAACGCACACGGTTAACAAGAGAAGGTATAACTCCTCACAGGCAGCGGCAGCAATGAACCCAGGTCAGCTGTCACCTCTGTCTTTGAGGCGGACGTTAGGCTGTCTTTCAAGAGGGTGAACCTCCGCAAGGTGCCGGGCCCTGATGGAGTACCCGGTAAGGCTCTGAAAACTTGTGCCAACCAGCTGGCGGGAGGGTTCAAAGACACTTCCAAATCTCATTGCTACAGTCGGAGGTTCCCACCTGCTTCAAAAGGGCAACAACCATAGCACTGCCCAGGAAGAGCAGGGTGAACTACTGTGATGACTATCATCCAGTAGCACTCACACCTATGGTGGTGAAGTGCTTTGAGTCATCGGACATGGCTGGAATCATCTCCTGTCTCAGCAAGGACCTGGATCCACTGCAATTTGCCTACTGCCACAAAAGGTTTACGGCAGATGTGACCTCAATAGCTCTTCATGCATCTTTGAATCACCTGGACAATGCAATACCCGAGTCAGGACGCTGTTTATTGACTATAGCTCAGTGTTCAATACAGTCAATCCTACAGTTCTGATCAAAAGCTTCAAAATCTGGGCCTCTGTGCCTCACTCTACAACTGGATCCAGGAGCATCCTTACCGGAAGCCCACAATCTGCGCAGCTTTGAAATAACATCTCCACCTTGCTGACAATCAACACTGATGCAACACAGGGGTGGGTGCTTAGTGTACTGCTCTACTCTCTCTACACCCATGACCGTGTGGCTCGGCACAGCTCAGATCTGCTGATGACACAACTATTGTTGGCAGAATTTCAGATGGTGAACTGATTGTGGACTTCAGAAAGGTTAAGAGGAGGGAACACACACCAGTCCTCGTAGAGAGATCAGAGTGGGGTGAATAAGCAGTTTCATGTTCCCGGGTGTCAGTCTCTCTGAGGACCTAACCTGGACCCAACATACCGACGCAGCTATAAAAAAAGGCAAGACAGGGATATATTTAATTATAGGTTTGAGGAGATTCGAGATGTCACCAAAAACATTCACAAATTTCACCGTGAAGAGCATTTTAACTGGCTACATCACCGTCTGGTATGGGTGGGGAGTGGGGGAAGGCTATTGCCCTGGATCAAAGTAAGCTGCAGAGAGTTCTAAAATTAGTCAGCTCCATCATGGGCACCAGCTTTCATAGTATCCAGGACATCTTCAAGGAGCGGTGCCCCAAAAAGGCAGTGTCATCATGAAGGTCCCCCATCTCCCAGGACATGCCCTCTTCTCATTGCTACCATCAGGGAGGAGGTACAGAAGCCTGAAGGCACATTCTCAGTGATTCAGGAACAGCTTTTCTCCTGCTGCCATCCAATCTCTAATTGGACATTGAACTCTTGAATACCACCTCACTACTTTTTTTAAAAAACTTTTTTTGTACTAATTATTTAATTTAACTATTTTATATTTTGTAATTCACAGTTATTTGTACCTCTATTATCATGCATTGCTTTGTACTGCTGTTGCAAAGTTGATGAATTTCACAACATATGCCGGTAATATTAAGCCTGATTCTAATTCTGGGAAGAGTTGGGCTAACCATTATGCTACCGTGCCAATGAGAACTTAAGGTTGGATGAATTCTTGGGTTTCAAGGGACAATAGAACTCCAAACGCCGACTTTACTGGAACCAAAACAAAACCTTCTTAAGGACAACACACATTATTTCATATTTATATCTTGCAGAAAAGATATGCAATGAGGAAAATCTCATCACTCTAAACATAATTTAGAATAATATTAGTTAGAATCTAAGGACAGAAATTTTTTTCCGCTGTCTGAAATATGGCCTCTGTGGGGCTGTTGAGAAGCATACAACTGAGCATTAATGGAAAAAGAAACTGAACCATGTATTATCCATGGTTTATTTGTGTGTCTTTTCTATTGTTCTGCACGGTTCATGAATATCTTGAATACCCTTCCCTTAAGTTTTTAGCTTGCACTGGATCATTAAGAAGATACCCGGTGAATGATTGAAGTAATTATATTATCTTTTCATTTATACTTAAGATTGATTTCCATTTATATTTAAGGTTGATTTAAGAATCTAAAAAAAATTATTCCTGACCAAACTCATAGTTACCTATAATAATTATTCAAATCAGGTATAAAATTATATGTTTCCTTGTCCAGGACTTCCAACTAGCAATATATTTTCAGTGGCCTTAAGTTTGTGATTATCACTAAAACACTCCTTGGAAAGGATTCATATGAAGTTAAAGAATTTTAGTAACCTTTATCAGTACTTAGAACTTCATTTATGGCCACAATAAAAAAAACTGAAGGACAGAATTTGCACTGAAAATCGGGGAGGTTGGTGCTCCTGAAATCTGGATTCCATTCTGATGATCAGGAGTTAATATTCATGAAACTTCAGTTTCATAGGAAGGTGTAACAGTGGAAGTTGGTGCGGAACTGAGGTGGAATCTAATTCTGATCTGCCTGGGAAGATCACAAACCCAAACTTGTGTTTCTAAAGATAGTTAATGTTTGTGATACATTTATCACTAAAATTGCTGTAGCAGCTGCTTTTCAACTCTAAACATTAATCCGTTGTGAGCCTCTACTCAAACTTTTCCAGCACAGACTGCAAAGTTATGATTTGCTTGGAAACACTAGGAGCCCTGAGAATCAGTATTTAAACAGAAAGGCTTTTTGCACTATATTGGAGTTGGAAAAGCACAATGTCAGAATACCGTAGAGAAAATGTCTTTCACGTTTATTTGTATAACCCTTGAATGCTTGAAGTCAATAAAAACCTTAGTGAATTATTTTTCATAGTACATACTTCAAAATGCAGTAAAACAGCTCACTTTGTGTAAGATGTTAATGGCAAAAGAAACATGATTTTAAAATGGAGCTTGTAAAAGGTCTTTGATAGTTACCATCAGTCAAAATAATATCACTCGTTCTTAAAGGGGGATTTGATCTCTCTTTCATCGCATATTCCTACCTCCCATTGATGATTTTTCACCACATGCAGAGACATACATTTTTTTTGTTCACACTGATATTACAGGGAATGGCGACTCTAATTCTTACTTAGATGATTTTGGTCGAATACAGATGTGACGAACTTCCTGTAGTTTAAGTCAAATGAATATAGGTATAATGTGAAATCATGCTAGATTTACAATATGGTATTCAGGTTCTGATGTAATATCATAAGACCATAAGACGTAGGAGCAGAATTAGGCCATCTGATCCATCGAGTCTGCTCTGCCATTCAATCATGGCTGATCTTTTTTCTCATCTCCTCAACCCCAGCTCCAGTCCTTCTCCCCGTAACCCTTGATGGCATGCCCAATCAAGAACCTAACAATCTCTGCCTTATATACACCCAATGACCTGGCCTCCACAGCTGCATGTGGCAAGAAATTCCATAAATTCACCACCCTTTGGCTAAAGAAATTACTTTGCATCTCTGTTTTGAAAGGGCGCCCCCTCTATCCTGAGGCTGTGCCCTCTTGTCCTAGACTCTCCCACCATGAGAAACATCATTTCCACATCTACTCTGTCTAGGCCTTTCAACATTCAAAAGGTTTCAACGAGATCACCCCTCATCCTTCTGAACTCCAGTGAGTACAGACCCAGAGCCATCAAATGTTCCTCGTATGATAACCTTTCATTCCTGGAATCATCCTTGTGAACCTCCTCTGGACCCTGTCCAACGCCAGCACATCTCTTCTAAGATGAGGGGCCCCAAAGCGGTTCACAATACTCAAAGTGAGGCCTCGCCAGTGCTTTATAAAGCCTCAGCATCACATCCCTGCTCTTGTATTCTAGACCACTTGAAATGAATGCTAACATAGCATTTGCCTTCCTCACCACTGACTCAATGTGCAAGTTAAAAAAGGTGTGCTCTGCACAAGGACTCCCAAGTCCCTCTGCATCTCAGATTCCTGGATTTTCTCCCCATTTAGAAAATAGTCTGTGCATTTATTTCTATTACCAAAGTGCATGACCATGCATTTTCCAACATTTTATTTCATTTGCCACTTTCTTGCCCATTCTCCTAATCTGTCTAAGTCCTTCTGTATCCTACCTGTTTCCTCAACACTAGTTAACCCTCCACCAATCTTTGTATTATCTGCAAACTTGGCAACAAAGCCATCTATTCCATCATCTAAATCATTGATATACAGCATAAAAAGAAGTGGTATCTATGCCAGCACCTGTGGAACACCACAGTCACTGGCAGCCAACCCTTCTATTCCCACTTGCCGCCTCCTCATCTATCTGAAACATTAATTCTCTTTCTAACCTCACAAATTTGTGATTATATGCACCATTTTCTGTTTTCATTTAAGAATTCTGGCATCTACAATATTTTACTTCAGGGGAAAAAAGGCAAGATTGAACATTCAGATGGAAATATGTGTTCTAAAGCTTGGTCTGTTGAAGTGCAAATAGACTGAGTTTTTATTGCCCATTTACTGGCCGCGGGCATGACGGGGATGTGCAGTGATGGCCCAAGTGCAGAGAGAGAAACACTGAGGCTGATGAACAGTTCACTGACTTGTAATAAGAACTGGGCAGAATTAAAGAAAAAATAATAAATGCTAGACAAACAGGATTGTTAACTAAAAGCTAACACTGATCCTGCTGCTTGGAAGTAGTAACTTAATACTAAATAAATAGCACTCCTTTACAGCATCAATATCTAAATGGTAGTCTTCTTTCCTGGAAATGGGACAGAGGTAAGCAGGGAACTGCTTTTGGTCAAGATCCGACAAAACTGAAATGAGAGGAATGCAGTTAACATATTCACCTCAGTGAAAGACTAATTGTCTGGAATGTGCATACTCAGGAGCGTTGTTGGCCAATCCCCTTCTGCAACCTGTCTGCGAGAGTGCCCAGACCCCACGATGGTTGTGAGAGGGCATTGTTGAAATGCTACCGCTGATCAGGTGCAACTGTACTCACAGTGTTGTTGGGCAGGAGCTCATGTGATGAGACATATTGACGATGCAAGACTGGCAGAATACCAGCATTGAAGGGCAGCCCACAGGAGTTTATGCTTGTTGCACCTACTGCACGTAAGCTTGGTGTTTGACATTGCAAGGCTTGCAAAGTGTTGAGAGGAAGCCTTGTTGAGTTACTGCAGGATATGATGCAACCATGATATTATCATCTTATGATCAACTCCATCCCTCGCTGATGAAAGTGCTGAGGAAAATTAAAATTGTCAAGGCAGGTGTGGAGGTGAACGAGTGTTCTGCGCCATTTACTACCCTCTTGCTCGCTGCTCCCAAACGAAGGCCTTTGTGTTGAGTGATGCTTTTGGAGGATGGTGCTGGAGCATGGGTCGATCAACATGGTTTGTGGACGTGGAGTCTGATTCACGTATATGATGTGTTCTGGTTTCTGGTTGCTCCTTGTTTTATTGTTAGCTTGGGCAATTTTGAATTGGGAGGCCTGTGGAGAGTGAATGTGAACATATGCAAAGCTGGTGAAGAGTGATGGAGATAATTAGTGTCAATCAGGGTGATCTCATCCAAAGCAAGTGGGCTGCTTTGTTATGCTGCCAACTTTCCGAGTGCAATTCAAATGGCACTTACTCTAATTCATCACACTCTTGGCTCGCTTTGTACTTGATAATAAGGCTTTGGAAAGTTAGCATATAAGACACTTGTCAAAGGTGCCCAAATTCTGTTGTGCTCAGTATTTATAGGGATGCTGTAGTTAAGTTTTTGAGCAATAATGAGCTCCATAGCTACTTAATGATGGTAATGCTGGTGAATGCCAAAGGATAGTAATTAGGCTCGACAAAACTGCATGAGTATTATTGCCTGGCACTTATGGGACACAAATATTCCTTGCCACAAAAGTCTCGACTTAATGCTATCTAGGTCTTTGTACATGCTGGCACAGGATGCCTCATGCATGATGAGATGTAGTGAATGAAATCATCAGCAAAATCCCAACTACTGATCTTATAGTAGAAAAATATCATTAATCACGCAGCGGATGAGTGCTGTGCATTGCATGCTACCTTGAGAAACAGGCAATTTTAACCTGGGGCTGATATAATTGACCTATAGAACCACAACTTTTTTCCTATATGTGAAATATGACTTCATCAATGGAATGTTTTTCCTTCGATAACAACTGACTTTAATTTTACCAGGGCTCACCTATGCCTTGAAGTCTAGGGTAGTCGCTCTCACACTGGAGAATTGCTCTTTGGTCTATTTGTGGTGAGGTCCAGACAAAAGCCAAAGAGGCCACTGCCAGGCAGGTTATTGGGTGAGAGATTATTGCATGACAGTACTGTTTTTACACCTTCCGTCACATTGTTAGTGATCGGGGAGGGCGGTGTCAACTGATTGACAGTGACTCAATGGATTGGATTATCCGCCTTTTTGTAAGCAGTAGACTTTCAGGCAATTTTCCACATTTTGGGCAGAGGGCATTGTTACAATTGCACTGGAATTCCTTTGGTTACAAGTAGGGCTGGACAGCCTGGTTGTTGTCAAGTACTGTAAACTGGCGTATTCAATGTTCCCAGCTATTTATTGGTATCGCAGAGAGTAAATAAAATCATTTCAAGACTACAGCCTGTGCATTGAGGACTTCAGGAGAGATGGAGAAGCGTCACTATAGAGCATAGTGTAGCGGTGTGCTACACGCAGCGCTAAAATTACGACACGGAGTCGGTAACTGCAGTCGAAGGAAAAAAACTTTATTCGAAAACTTCAGCCTCACTTTTAAGCCTCTGTCAACCGGCCCCCCACGGCGCAGAGGCTCTGTGCTCTGTGCTCGCAAACCCCCGTAGGCTATCTAATTGTGAGTCGGTTCGGATGTGCTAGGAAATGAGTCGCCACATAACCCCCCCCCCCCCAGAACCGGCGATACACCCCCCAATGTCCACAGTCTGGGCCAGAACCTGCTTGGGAGGTCGGCCTCTGCGCCGAGGCGCCGGAAACTCGGCCGGTTGCGCCAGGTCCACATGGGCCGGCTTGAGGCGGTCCACCGGGAAAACCTCCTCCTTCCCCCCAACGTCCAGCACGAACGTGGACCCGTTGTTCCGGAGCTCCATAAACGGCCCCTCGTATGGCCGCTGCAGCGGTGGCCGATGCCCGCCCCTTCGTACAAACACAAACTTACAGTTCTGTAGGTCTTTGGGTACGCAGGTCGGGTGCCGCCCATGCTGTGAAGTGGGTATGGGGGCCAGGTTACCGAGCTTCTCGCGAAGTCTGCCCAGGACTGCTGCGGGTTCTTCCTCTTGCCCCCTTGGGGCTGGTAGGAACTCCCTGGGGACGACCAGGGGCGCGCCGTATACCAACTCGGCCAACGAGGCGTGCAGGTCGTCCTTGGGCGCTGTGCGGATGCCGAGTAGGACCCAGGGAAGCTCGTCCGCCCAGTTGGCTCCTCGCAGGCGGGCCATGAGGGCCGACTTCAGGTGACGGTGGAAACGCTCCACTAGCCCGTTCGACTGTGGGTGGTAGGCAGTTGTGTGGTGCAGCTGAGTCCCCAAAAGGCTGGCCATAGCTGACCACAGGCTGGAGGTGAACTGTGCGCCTCTGTCGGAGGTAATGTGGGCTGGTACACCAAAGCGAGATATCCAGGTGGCGATCAGGGCTCGGGCGCAAGATTCGGAGGTGGTGTCGGTGAGCGGGACCGCCTCTGGCCATCTTGTGAACCGGTCCACGATAGTCAGGAGGTAATGAGCTCCGCGCGACACTGGCAGGGGGCCCACGATATCCACATGAATGTGGTCGAAACGCCGGTGGGCGGGATGGAACTGCTGCGGTGGGGCTTTGGTGTGCCGCTGCACCTTGGCCGTCTGGCAGTGCATGCACGTTCTGGCCCATTCACTGACTTGTTTGCGGAGTCCGTGCCAAACGAACCTGCTGGAAACCATCCGGACAGTTGTCCGGATGGAGGGATGCGCCAAGTTATGAATGGAGTCGAAAACGCGGCGCCGCCATGCTGTCGGGGCGACCGGACGGGGCTGGCCGGTGGCGACATCACAGAGTAGGGTCCTCTCACCCGGGCCCACGGGGAGGTCCTGGAGCTGCAGACCGGAGACTGCGGTCCTGTAACTCGGAATCTCCTCATCCGCCTGCTGTGCCTCTGCCAGCGCCTCAAAGTCTACCCCTTGGGAAAGGGCATGAACGGTAGGGCGAGAGAGCGCATCCGCCACGACATTGTCCTTACCCGAGACGTGCCAGACATCTGTCGTGTATTCAGAGATGTAGGACAGGTGGCGTTGCTGGCGGGACGACCAGGGGTCGGATGCTTTCGTAAACGCAAAGGTAAGCGGTTTGTGGTCCGTGAACGCGGTGAAGGGCCGACCTTCTAGGAAGTACCTGAAATGCCGGATTGCCAGGTAGAGCGCCAACAGTTCCCGGTCGAAAGCACTGTACTTAAGCTCGGGTGGTCGCAGGTGTTTGCTGAAAAACGCCAGGGGTTGCCAGCGACCTGCGATGAGTTGCTCCAGCACCCCACCGACTGCCGTGTTGGATGCGTCCACTGTGAGGGCGGTAGGGGTGTCCATTCTGGGATGTACTAGCATTGCGGCGTCAGCCAAAGCTTCCTTCGTCTGAACGAAAGCGGCGGCGGACTCCTCGGCCCAGGTAATGTCCTTGCTCGGACCCGACATCAGGGCGAACAGGGGGGCGCATGATCCGGGCAGCTGAAGGGAGGAAGCGGCGGTAGAAATTGACCATACCTACGAATTCCTGAAGGCCTTTGATCGTGGTGGGTCGGGGGAAGTGGCGGACCGCATCTACCTTAGCGGGCAGAGGGGTTGCCCCGTCTTTAATAATTCTGTGGCCCAGGAAGTCAATGGTATCGAGTCCGAACTGGCATTTGGCAGGGTTGATTGTAAGACCGTACTCACTCAGTCGGGCGCAGAGTTGACGGAGGTGGGACAGATGCTCCTGACGACTGCCGCTGGCTATGAGGATGTCATCCAAATAGATGAACGCGAAGTCCAGGTCCCGTCCCACCGTGTCCATTAACCGCTGGAACATCTGTGCGGCATTCTTCAGGCCGAACGGCATGCAGAGGAACTCGAAAAGGCCGAATGGGGTGATGAGAGCCGTTTTGGGGACATCGTCAGGATGCATCGGGATTTGATGGTATCCCCGGACGAGATCCACCTTGGAGAAGATCCGTGCACCGTGCAGGTTTGCCGCAAAGTCCTGAATGTGCGGCACAGGGTAGCGGTCCGGTGTGGTAGCCTCGTTCAGCCTGCGGTAGTCGCCGCAGGGTCTCCAGCCCCCCGTCGCTTTGGGCACCATGTGCAGGGGGGAAGCCCATGGGCTGTCAGACAGCCGGATGATCCCCAATTCCTCCATCCTCTGGAACTCCTCCTTCACCAGTCGGAGCTTGTCCGGGGGAAGCCGCCGAGCACGGGCATGGAGGGGTGGTCCCTGGGTCGGGATGTGGTGCTGTACGCCGTGCCTGGGCATGGCTGCTGTGAACTGCGGTGCCAGAACCGATGGGAACTCCGCCAGGACCCTGGTGAAGTCGTTGTCGGACAGCGTGATGGAGCCGAGGTGAGGGGCCGGCAACTGGGCTGCACCCAGGGAGAACGTCTGAAAGGTCTCGGCGTGTACCAGTCTCTTCCTGGGCAGGTCGACCAGTAGGCTGTGAGCCCGCAAAAATCCGCACCCAGAAGCGGTTGGGCTACGGCGGCCAGTGTGAAGTCCCACGTGAACTGGCTGGAGCCGAACAGTAGCTGCACCTGGCGGGTGCCATAGGTCCTTACTGTGCTGCCATTCACGGCCCTCAGGGGGGGACCCGGTGCCCTGCTGCGGGTGTCGTAACTCGTCGGAGGTAAAACGCTGATCTCAGCCCCAGTATCGACCAAAAACCGGTGTCCCGACCTTCTATCCCACACATACAGGAGGCTATCCCGATGGCCAGCCGCCGTAGCCTTCAGCGGCGGCTGGCCCTGGCGTTTCCCGGGAACTTGCAGGGCGGGCGGCAACGGTGGGCTTCCGCGCCCCACCGCTGGTGGTAGAAGCACCAGTGTTCATTGGGCCGGGGGTTGGCGGGCTCTGCGGCCGGGCCTGGACCGGTTTGCTGCCGGGAGCGGGGCTGGGAGATCCGTGCGATGGACGCCCCGCTTTTTGGCGTTCCACAGCAAGTCCGCCCGGGTTGCCACCTTCCGGGGGCCACTGAAATCCGCGTCGGACAGCAGCAGGCATATGTCCTCGGGCAGCTGCTCCAGGAATGCCTGCTCAAACATGAGGCAGGGTGTGTGTTCGTCGGCGAGAGACAACATCTCATTCATTAAAGCCGATGGAGGTCTGTCGCCCAAGCCATCCAGGTGCAGTAAACGGGCAGCCCGCTCGCGCCGTGAGAGTCCGAAAGTCCTGAGGAGCAGGGCTTTGAATTCTGTGTACTTGCCGTCTGTCGGGGGCGACTGTACGAACTCTGCGACCTGGGCCGCTGTGTCCTGGTTGAGGGAGCTCACCACGTAGTAGTAGCGGGTGTCTTCTGAGGTGATCTGGCGAATGTGGAATTGGGCTTCGGCTTGCTGGAACCATAGGTCCGGGCGCTGTGTCCAGAAACCTGGCAGTTTCAACGAAACCGCATGAACAGAAGCGGCGTCGGTCATTTCTGGTCCAAAAATCGTTTGGACCGTCGGGGTCACCAATTGTAGCGGTGTGCTACACGCAGCGCTAAAATTACGACACAGAGTCGGTAACTGTAGTCGAAGGAAAAAAACTTTATTCGAAAACTTCAGCCTCACTTTTAAGCCTCTGTCAACCGGCCCCCCATGGCGCGGAGGCTCCAAAGCTCTGTGCTCGCAAACCCCCGTAGGCTATCTAATTGTGAGTCGGTTCGGATACGCTAGGAAATGGGTCGCCACAATAGAACATAAAAATGCACAGTGCAATATGGACCCTTCAGCCCACAATGTTGTTCCAACTCATACACAGCCCATAACCCTCAATTACTCTAACATCCCTGTGTCTATAAAACAGTCTTAAATGTTTCTATTGTGTCATCTTCTACCACCATCCCTGTCAGAGAGTTACAGGCATCCATCTTTCTCGGTGTCAAAACACCTACGTCTGTCATTTACTTGGCATTTTCAGCTGAACTCTGTCAAGATCTTTTTTCAGGATGTTTCTACTTTTATCACTGTCAAGGATGTGGATGTTGAATGAGCTTCCTTTTAGTGTTTGTTTAATTATCTGCTGCTGTTCACACTTCCTATGCAAAGGTCGCAAGGAACTGATGAATTAGTTCTGGTGTTTCTTCTATGCTGCTCCCGCCGTTTAGCATGCACATACTGTACTCATGTGATTAACTTACCCTCACTGGCACCTCATGTTTTACATATGCCAAGTGCTGCTCCTGCTAGGTTTCTATATTCTTCACTGAATCTAACCAGTTCTCTGGCTTGATGGCATTGGGAATGGAAAACAAAGGCCATGGATTCACCGATTTATGATGGAAAACAATTCTGCTACTACTTGTTCCTTGGCATTTCATTGATGCCGGGTTTTGAATTGATAACTCTGTTCCTAAACCATCTGATATAGTATGGTAAGTGCCAAAGTCTGGCCAATATTGACATGGCCAGCCACATCCACCACAGGTAGATTGACAAGGCCAAATTCAAGGAGATTTATCTTTGGCATCTGTCTCTTAAATTGGCTCCTTTACTACTTTACAGGACAAGCCCAGCAGAAATGATAACATTGTATACATTTGGGAGAAATTACTCTGAAAATCTTTAGTATTGATTTAGGATTCCATGAAATTGCATCTTAGCCCTTGTCCATCAGGACTTGGACATTTCAATCAATGGTCATGCAATAAACCATCTTGATAATGAATCTGAAATGCCAGATTAAACTTACATTCAGAATCAGAATCAAGTTTAATATCACTGGAGTATGTCGTGAAATGTGTTAACGGAGCAGCAGGAGTTAACGTTCTCTGTCCTTGCTAATCATGTTGCTTCTTGAATCCCAAGTTCAACCTGCAGGAATTCTGACTCATCATTTGAGGATGAGCACATTTCCTTCTCAATTCCTTACCTAATTCCATGTAATTTCATGGAGTTCTGAACCTATACTGAAGATCTGCAGTGTCATATATTCCCTATATAGCTCGGGAGACAATGATAGAGGCTTCTAAAATTATGAGAGGCGCATTCTGCTCCTATGTCTTATGGTCTTCAGGCAGACAGTCAGAATCTTTTCCGTAACATTGAAATGCCAACCACCGGAGGACATGCTTTTAAAGTTAGAGGGATAAGTGTGAAGCTGACATGAGGGGTAAACTTTTTACACAGAGCGGTAACAGCAGGTGATTCGATACAATTTCAATGACATTGCTTACTCTAATACTTTGGGTTGACAAATGGTTCTTTTGATATTCATAGTGGAAACACATTTCAGGTGACAAGACACCTCTGAAAGTCCAAATGCCTTTGGGAGAAGCTAATTATCACAATATTTTAAAACCTTTGACAGAGAGCCAGACACTGAAAATTAATGTTGTCAGGTCTGTTTCTGAATATACAAATATTGATTACCTGTACCTGTGACCATGTTTGATATGCTGAGCGATAAAATCCGTCTGGTCTGCCAGTTTGCATTCAAGTCACAATCAAGCAAACAACTTGGCCATGTTTGCCTAGTTTGATGCAATGCAACTAACACAATGTTTATCCCGTACATATGCAATCCCTGTGTCCGTAGAGCAGCCTGTGCCTTCAACTTTAATTTACTGCTTGAAGTTTCACAAAAAAAACTGAAGACTAATTGCAGGCTTCCTGAACTTATTTACATTTTCAATAAGAACTGAAGCCTGGTTTTTATTTGAATTAATATCTGTTATATTCAGATAACTCATGAATACTCCCTAACATACTCTCCTCTTGGTCCCTGGACAGAAATCTGTCCCAGGAATGCCAAACTTTAAGGAAGATATGATTAAGCCCTTCACTTCGAATCCCTTCCCCAGTTATGTCCACAAGATGCTGAAGGAACTCATCATCAGTGGAAAAAAGCACAGTCGACATTTCGGGCTGAAACCCTTCGGCAGGACTGGAGTAATAAAGATGAGGAGTAGATTTTAAAGGTGGGGGAGGGGAAGGAGAAGCACAAGGTGATAGGTGAAACAGGGAGGGGAAGGGGTGAAGTAAAGAGCTGGGAATTTGGTGAAAGAGATGCAGGGCTGGAGAGGGGGAGTCCGATAGGAGACAATAAAGGGCCATGGAAGAAAGAAAAGGGGGAGGAACACCAGCAGAAAGAGAAAGGCAGGTAAAGAATTAAGGTGAGAGAGGGAAAGCGGAATGGGGAATGGTGAAGGAGAGGAAGGGAGGCCATTACCAGAAATTTGAGAAATCGATGTTCATGCCATCAGGTTGGAGGCTAGCCAGACAGAATATAAGGTGTTGTTCCTCTGACTGTGGCTTCATTGTGACAGTAGAGGAGGCCATGGTAGGCCTATCAGAATGGGAATGGGAAGTGGAAGTAAAATGGATGGCCGCTGGGAGATCTAGGTGCTTGACGAAGCACCGATATACATGAAGCCACACTGGGAGCACCAAACACAGTATATGACCACGACAGACTCATGGGTGAAGTGTCACCTCTCCTCGAAGGGAGGAGGTGTAGGGGCAGGCGTTGCACTTGCAAGGATAAGAGCCAGGAGAGAGGTCAGTGGGGTGGAAGGAATGGACAAGGGCGTTGAAAGCTAACTTTGTTTCCGGTTCACAGGCAACAGTTCACTTTCACACCGTGACTGAAGGTTATCAGAACCATCTTGACAACCAGTCTTTTTGATCAATCTACAGGTGGGTTTGTGGTGGTCTCTATTCAAATAGCTGCTTGGACCTTGCCCCGGTCACACCTCCTCCCGGACCTTCCTTCAGTTATTGGCTAATTATTGAAGGGGCTCAGCTTACTTGTGCTCACTCCCCATTCAGCTGGGGTGGCAGCCTTCTGACTCCGTGTGCAATTTCTTCTCTCTTTCTTTGTCTGCCTTGCCACTGAGGTTGTGGAACTTCATGTCTCTGCCTTAACACTGATCTCTTCCCATCTCTTTTCCCCAATATCTTACTATTTTGATCTATACTACTAATCATCTACCTCCAAGAACCAGCCTTCATTACAAAGTATAGTTGCTGTTATACTTAAAACTTTATTCACAATTCACTGACACACTCACTCTGTCTTCCGCACTTGGGTTTCCATTCACTTCCATCTGTGGGTCTACTTCCATCTGGTGTGGTCAGATGTGAAGCAGCTGGCTGGTGTTCATCACTTACATTCTCTGTAATGACACTGTTCATGGGAGAACTTGATCCCTTGTTTTGTCTGTGAGGGTGACAAGAAGGTGAGTCATACGGTTTCACCAGAGTCCAGTGTTTCCACCTGCTGCCTCGCCAGGTCTGCACTCAAACAGGTGTCACTCAGCAGGGGCACCACCTGAGTTCCTATCCACCTGGGAGCGAACCCTGCCCCTTCAGGCAGCTCGCATATTAAGACTTGATCTCCTGGCTGTGGGAGGATCTTCTTTCCCTCTGGCTCTCTCTGCTCAGCAATGTTCAGTTCCCCAACATTTTAAGCTGGTCACAGAGGTCCTTTACATACTGGGTAATTTTATCCCTGTGCTCCAGGTTCATCCACAACCCATAATCACCCCATAACGGAGTTGCATTGCTCCTCACCCTCAATAATTCATAGGGGCTGAGACCCAGTGTGCAATCTGGGGTTGCCCACAATCTCATCAGGATTCCTGGCAATGCATCAATCGATGTCTTTCCTGTCTCTGTTATAGCTTTAGCTAGGGCAGTTTTGATTGCTTGATTCATCCTTTCCACCATTTCTGAGCTGTGACGTAGGGTAAGGTAGGTGGAATTGTCGTTCAATCCCTAAAAGCTTGCACATTTCCTGCATCACTTTCCCCGTGAAATGTAGTCCCTGATCTGCGTCTACCTAGGGAGGATTTCCAAAGATCCATGCCTCTCTTGTTGGGAAAACCTCTTACCAAGGTTATGCTGGGCACATATGATACAACAGTGAAGAATTTCTCAACATTCCCACTCATCCCTGGCTAACACCTGGCCTGCCAGAGTCAAGATCCTGCTGAGCCTTCCCTGATGCATTGCCCCATGATACAACTACACTAGTATCTACCTAATACACGGTGGCACTACTGCAACTACTGCCTCTCTGTGAGTCCACCTCCCATCTGATCCCTCCTTTAATCCCTCTCTCCTCCATTCCTCACTGTTCTCTGCCTCCACCTCTTCACGTAATTTTACTAAAGTGGCGCCAGCAGTTTCTTCCTGCACGCTTGCAATTTGGGTTGCCTCTTGATCTTCTGTTTGTGCCCCGATGCCTGCCCGCTCACCCCGTTTCTGCTCCTTACTCGCTCCTATCTGGTGAGCCTTTACCTTAACACTGTCGCCTTGCATCCTCACTACTTCCAGCAGTTCTTGTATTAGGTGACATGCTGAGCACCTGCCTCTCTTCAGGTTACAAATCCCCGTTGTGCCCATGTCATCAGATAATCACGCACCACCCCAAAAGGTCTCTCTGTGTATATATTTACTGGGCTTCCCTTACCATCGCTCATTGTTTCTGTCAGAGCCACCTGCTCCACCACCCAAGCTGAGCAACAGAAGCTAATTACTCACCTGTTTCCTTCACCACGGCCCATTCAGTCCTTCCCATCTAGGTGCCTCTGAGATCCATTTATAAAAATCTCCTCAGCTTCCCCTTCCAGAGGTGTTCCCCTCACACCAATATCTTCCTCCTGCTCTCTTTCCATTTGGCTCTCTTCTGCCTCCCCCTCCATTAGAATGGTGCTTGCAGAATTCATTCCAGTGTCACTAACACGTCTCTGGGGATGTGAATTGCCTCCCTGGTAATTGCCACCTTTGTGCTGTCAGTGACTGCCCTCAGCCTCCCTGTGCTCAGCGGCACTGCAATGGGATGGGGAGCGTGTAGCGTGCACTGCTCCCATCGCATCGTCTGGTGCCACTACGCAGCGGGCAAGTCCTGCTACAAGAGGTGCCGGCTTTGCTGAATAATGTGCCACTGGATTTCTTGTGTGTCTCTGGGCCTGCACTGCCACTGCGCTGTAATACCCTCCCTCATTGCCGCAGTGTAGGTGAGAGAGGCATTGGATAATCCAAGTGCAGGGCTGGAGACCAGTACTTCTGTAAGAGCCTTTTCCTCATCTGCAGAGGGGGCTTCCCTCCTTTGATTAAGGCCTGTCTCGGACCCACTAGTGCTGTGAACCCTGATATGAAATTATGGCAGTAATTGAATGGACCCATTACCTTCCTCACTGCCGTTACGGTGAATGGGCGGGGCATGGAGCTGATTGCAGAATTCTCTCATCTGACAGACATTCCTCCCCTTCCTCCCCTGCTAAACTTTGTGTCCTAGGTACAGTTTCTTCCCTATCTGAGCTATGTGTGGACTGATTTTAAACCCCTTTGTCAAGCAGTTCTGAAACACTGGCTACCACCCCTCAATGACCTGCTTCATCCTCCAACCAGTTAATAGATAATTTGCATATTGCAAGATGGTCGAGCAGTAGGGTGTTAAATTGAACTTTCCCAACATCTGTGCCAAGACCTTATGAAAAATGGCTGGGCTATTGTGGAATCCCTCCAGTGTCTGGTCTATGTATACTGATGCCCTCCCAGGGTGAAGGAAAGTTGTTCTTGGGACTTGGGAGCCATCAAAGCCCATAATGTCCAGGACTGTGAACATTTTACATTCTGGAGACAGGCCATTCAGGGTTGTGGCAGGGCTGGTCACAATGGGACACCATCTCAAGTGTGGTCTTATTGAGGGCGATATAGTCTATTGTCAACCAATATGATCCATCGGGCTTCTTTACCGGCTATATAAGCATGTTAGTGGTTGACACAGCCTCTCTTAGTATCCCTTGGTGTTTTACTTCCTTCACTGTACTCTGTATAGTTGCCATTGTATCAGCTTTTATGGGATGCTACGTATGGGTTTATGAAGATACCCCTCCCCCCTATTTTATCTTCACCCTACCACAGTCTTGTTTGTGTCTAGCCCACATCTCTGGGAACTGCTGACAAAGTAACCTATAGACACCATCCTGGCTCCTGTCCCTAATGACTGGAGTGGCTGTGGATATGCTGGCTGGCTGGGCTGTGAACCCTACTGCTTACACGTGTTCGCTGCCTCTGACTTGTCCTCGTTACTTCACCCTCTCCAGAATCGATCACAGCTCCTGCCTCACTCAGAACGTCTCTTCCAAGGATATTGTCCTCATTGTTTGGACAGAGCTGGAAATACACCGGAAGCAGCACTCCACTGAATTTGAGGATCTGTGACTCACTTCTTTCTGCCTTCACAGTTTATCCCCTTACACCTGTAATATAAATAGCCTCTCCAGTCGTTGGCAAGGGTTGGTGCAGTAATCAATACCGATGCCCCTGTGGCAATGCAGATTGTTGGCGTAAGTTAGAAGAAATTACTAAAATCCACCAGATACACCCTAAAGACACACTCACATTGGTTAAAGCTAAATGCCTGAGAAATATGTGAGGCAGTATGACTCCAGGGGTGCTGGATGGAACATGGAAACTAAAGGGAATGTCAGCAGGGAGGAAGGATGTTGGAACTCTAAGGCAGTGACTTGGGGGAGGAGAGAGTAACTTGGAATGATAATGTCAGAGGTTCAGAAGCCCGAATGAATCTTCCATGGACTGGGCAGAGTGAAAATACCAGGCCTGTGAAGAATACTCAGGGCTGGGCAGTCCAGGGAGGGCTGATCCAGTCTTTCTGGAAATGCTGAAGGAAGGGCTGAGTTCAGCCCAGTAGGAGCTTTTAGACTTTGGGGTAACAGTGGGATCCATCTACTCCTCTACGTGAGGGCAGTTCGGATAGAAAGTTCTGTTTCTCCCCCCAGAGTGAAGGGCTTGTGGATGGTGGTGATGGGTATGAGTGGCTGGCTGGGATCATCAACCTTCTGAGCCTGTCACTGTCCTAAATATGGGTGTCACTCTTTAAAAAATACTCATCCCTCAGACTGCTGAAGTCACTGGCCACACAGTGAGTCACTCACGTATTCCAGATGAACTAAGCGGTCATCCCTTTATTCTGAGGCTGTGTCCTTTTGGTCCTTGACTCACCCACTGCAGGAAACATCCTCCCCAAATCCACTCCATCCAGCCTTTCAATTTTCAATAGTTTTCAATGAGATTTTCTCTTTATTCTTCTAAACTTCAGCAAGTACGGGCCTTGAACTATCAAACGCTCCTCACGTGTTAACCTTTTCAATCCAGAATCATTCTCGTGAACCTCCTCTGGATCCTCACCAACACCAGCACATATTTTCTTAGATAAGGAGCCAAAACTTCTCACAATACTTCAGGTGTGGTCTTACCAACAACTTATAAAGGTGCAGCATTACATCAGTGCTTATATGGCATCAATACAGGTGATGCCAACAGGCTCAATAAACTGATTAGAAAGGCTGGCTCTGTTGTAGGAGTCAAACTCAATAAACTGGACGCTGTGGTAGAACAAAGGACCCTATGGAAATTCTGGGCAATTCTGCAAGTCTGCAAGTCACCTTGGCCGAACAGAGGAGCACTTTTAGTAATAGAATAAGACAACTGTGCTGCTCGAAAGAGCGCTGTATGAGGCCATTCTTACCCTCAGCCATTAGGCTCTATAAATAGTCAGCCTATAGCCGGGGAAGAGATGATCCGTCCTGTTCGACTCTTCGTGGTAACTTATTTTTCATTCTTTCTACTTCTCTTCTAATATTTAGATCTGTGCACTTGTTCAGCTGTAAAACTAATTTGCTTTGGGATCAATACTGTAATCCCCTCCAAGCTGATCATCAAACTTTGCCAGCTTGGTATCAGCTCATCCCTCTGCAATAGGGCCTTGGACTTTCTAACTAACAGTCCCCAATCTGTTAAGTTAGACAACCTCTCTTCCTCCACTCTCACCCTGAACACCGGTGTGCCTCAAGGCTGTGTGCTGAGCTCGCTTCTGTACTCCCTTTTCACCTGTGACTGCTCTAACTAATGTGCTCTAACTTATGCTCTAACATAATGTGACATTATGGCTCTAACTCCATAATCAAGTTCAACACCACGGTGGTTGGCCTGATCAGAGGGGATGACGAGACGGCCTACAGGGATGAGGTCCAGCAGTTGGCCATGTGGTGTGCTGACAACATCCTGGCCCTTAACACCCAGAAGACCAAGGAGATCATTGTGGACTTCAGGCATGCTAGGAGCCACACACACGTCCCCATCTACATCAATGGAGCTGTGGTGGATCATGTATCAAGCTTCAAGTTCCTTGGTGTCCACATTTCCGAGGATCCCACCTGGTCCCTGAACTCCTCCATCCTGATCAAAAGGGTGTAACAGAGCCTTTATTTCCTGCGGAGCATCAAGAAAACTCACCTCTGTCCCAGAATACAGATGGACTTTTACTGCTGTACCATTGAGAGCATACTCACCAACTGCATCTCAGTGTGGTATGGCAATTGTCCCGTATCGGACCGCAAAGCTCTCCAGCGTGTGGTGAAAACTGCCCAGCGGATTAACGGCACCCAATTGTCCACCATTGAGTACATCTACATAAACACTGGCTGGGCAGGGTGAAAAGCATTATCAAGGATGCATCTCACCCTAACCATGGACTTTTTACTCTCCTCCCATCCAGTAGGCGCTACAGGAGCCTCTGCTCCTGCACCAGCAGGCACAGGAAGAGCTTCTTCCCTGAGGCTGTGACCCTGCTGAACCTCACATCACAGCACTAAGCAGTATTGCACCCATATTGTACTGTCTCAGTACTTTTATATCTGTATGTTGTAGTACTTACTTTTTATTCACAGTTATTTTGTAAATAACACTATTCTTTGCATTTCTGGTTAGATGCTAATTGCATTTCATTGGCTTTGTATCTGTACTCGGCACAATGACAATAAAGTTGAATCTAATCTAATCTAATAAAGTACATATCTATCTATATTCAGGTCCTCTCAAAATGAATACTAACATTGCATTTGCCTTCCTTATCACTGATTCGACCTGCAAGTTAACGTTTAGGAAATTTGGCACAAGAGCTTCCCCTTTGATTTCCGAATTTTTCCCATTTAGAAGATTATCCACATCTTTATTCCTTCTGACAAAGTGCATGGCCATGTACTTCCCTACACTGCATTGTATCTGCCGTTTCTTTGCCCACTTTCCTAGTCTGTCTAAATCCTTCTGCAGACTCACTGTTTCTTCAACACTACCATCTACAAAACCATCAATTCCATCATCCAAATCGTTCCTGTAATACCATGGACTTTTGTCTTGTTAAGCAGCCTCAGGTTTGGCACCTTGTCAAAAGCCTTCTGAAAATCCAAGTGAACAACATCTACCGATTCTCCTTTATCTATCCTGCCTGACATTTCCTTGAAGAATTCCAAAGGATTTGCCAGGCAAGATTTTCCCTTAAGGAAACGATACTGACTTCAGCCTATTTTATCATGTGCCTCCAAGTGCCCCAAGATCTTATCCTTAACAATGGACTCCAACATGTTCCCAACCATTGAAATCAGGCTAACTGATAATTGCAAATTTCCAGACTTCGAGCCATTCCAGAATGCCTCCCAACTATGATCTTCTTTCAGAAATGACTCACCGATGCCCATAACGTCATGGCTGCCAATTTCGATCCTGCATTCATCATTCCTTTCAATATTGCCCCCATGTTACTGGAAGCTATATTCTTATCCCTTTCTAAACCTTTTGTCTTTGTATTTATTCTGCACACTTTCCTAACCTCTGCTGCACTTTCCTTCTCTTTTACCTTATCCTTACCTTTCCAAACTGTTGAACTGTTGAACCAACTATTTGGTTTAAAAACACGCATCAACCCATCCCACTAATTGCGAATTTGCCTTTCAACTGCCTATCATTCCTCAAAGCCTCTCTACACACTGCATCTACTTGTATACCAACTACTCCGTCTTCTGCCCAATTGCTCCTCCGTTCATCCTCCTGTCAAATTAGTTTAAGCCTCCTATAGCAAACCTGCTTGTATGGATATTAGTCCCCCTTGAGCTCAGATGTAACCCATACTTTTTGTAAAGGCTATAACTTCTGCAGGAGCAATCTGAAGCACTCCTGCATTAATTCCTCAGCCACACATTCAGCTGCCAAGGAAGTTAGAATTGCTTCCCAAAAGGACATCGGATGTAATTATGCAAGATACTTTCTGAGCCGAATTAACAATGTCATTAAACCTCAGAACGCTTCAGGAAAAATCTCAGACAAGTATGTGATAATTACTTGCTTATGAGACATAAAGGGAGCACTAAATTGAAAAGTCACGAGTCAGATAGCCAGTACAAACTGTGTATGTACTCAGGCTATTGCTGGAGTTATTTGGCAGGTTAAATGGGTTTTCACTGCCCCATCCTATAATAAACATAGGCCCATCACATGTTAACAAGACGTTTGATGTCTGTTTGAGAACTGTCCAAGTGGAGCTGGCACCAAGCAAAACACATAAAATGCTGGAGGAACTCAGCAGGCCAAGCAGCATCCATGGAAAAGAGTACAGTCAATGTTTTGAGCTGAAGACAGACAGACAGACATACTTTATTGATCCCGAGGGAAATTGGGTAACCCTTAGGCAGGACTGGAGGAAAAAAGCTGAGGAGTGGGGGGTGGGTGGGGAGGAGAGAGTGAAACACAAGGTGATAGGTAAAATCTGAAGAGGGAGTGATGAAATAAAGAGCTGGGAAGTTGATTGGTGAAAGAGAGAGAAGGCCACGGAAGAAAGTAAAAAGGGGGGAAGTGTGCAAAATGGAGGAGGTGGGCAGGCAAGGAGCTAAGGTGAGACAGAGAAAAGGGGATGGGAAATGATGGGGGGGGGGTGGTAGTGGTTATTACCAAAAGTTTGAGAAAGTGATGTCCATGCCATCAGGTTGAAAGCTACCCAAGCGGAATATAAGGTGTTGTTTCTCCAACCTAAGTGAGGTCTCATCACAACAGTGGAGGAGGCCATGGATAGACATATTGGAATGGGAATGGGAAGTGGAATTAAAATGGGTGGCCACTGGGAGATCCCACTTCCTCTGGCAGATGGAGCATAGGTGCTTGGCGAAGTGGTCTCCCAATCACCGTCGGGTCTCACTGATATACTGGAGGCTACACTGGGAGCACCAGACACAGTACATGACACCAACAGACTCATAGGTGAAGTGTCACCTCACCTGGAAGGACTGTTTGGGACCCTGAATGGTAGTGAGGGAGGAGATGTAGGGACAGGTGTAGCAAGGATAACTGCCAAGAGGGAGATCAGTGAGGAGTGATGAATAGACAGGAGAGTCACAAAGGGAGTGATCCCTGTGGAAAGAGGAACGTGGGGGGTGGAAAAGACAGGCTTGGTGGTGAGATTCTGCTGGAGATGGCGGAAGTTTCAGAGAATTATGTTCTGGACGTAGTGGTTGGTGGGGTAGTAGATGAGGACAAGAGGAACCCTATCCCTGGTAGGGTAGCAAGATGGGGTAAGAGCAGATGTGTGTGAAATGGAGGGATGCTGTTGAAGGCAGCATTGATGGTGGAGGAAGGGAGAGAAAAGGAGGAAAGCTCCTTCACTCCGGAATGAAAAGCCTCATCCTGGTTACAGATGCGGTGGAGACGGAGGAATTGAGAGAAGGGGATGGCATTTTTACAAGTAACAGGGTGGGAAGAGTTATAGTTCAGGTAGCTGTGAGAGTCCGTGGTTTAAAATAGTGGATAAGCTGTCTCCAGAGACAGAGACAGAGCGATTGAGAAAGGGGAGAGATGAGTTGGAATTGGACCAGGTGAATTTGAGGGCCGGGTTGAAGTTGGAGGCAAAGTGGATGAAGTCTATGAGTTCAGCATGGGTGCAGGAAGCAGCACCAATGCAGTCGTCGATGTAGCGTAGGAACAGTGCAGGATGGTCACCAGTGTAGGCTTGGAACGTAGTCTGTTCCACATAGCTGACTAACAGTAGTTATTCAGAGTGAGGGCACTGGCACCAAGTCTGCTCTTGATAACGTATTTCTTCAGAGGTTCCTCTAACCTCCGCAGCACGAACCAACCAAGGCAGAAACTAGTCCTTAAGAAGTTAAGGATTAAATTTATGGAGACAGGAATTCTCGCACAGCCTGTTTGCATTCTCCAATTTGCTTCCTGATATTTTCTTTGTTCTCTTCAATCTCAGTTGGTAGAGCTGGTGCCTTGGACCTGAAATTAATCCTTGTCATGAACCCTTCAGACCAGCGAGGGGCGCTGGGCAGCAGCAGGTCTCGATACACCTGAACGTCATTTGCTGGTAGAGTTTTTTAATGCCTTGCCTACTTTTATCATTAAGCTGTTACTGTTTTTTGTGACGTTTGTTATGTGAATAGTTTCCTTAATTCTCATTCTTAAATGATTAGTTTTTGATTTTGACCCGCACGAGTATCCTGTGTTTTATGCTCTACATAAGGTTATTGTGGCCCAGTGCTCAAGTTCTTTGTGAACTACTGTTCTTTCTGCTCAAGTCCCAAGTAAGTGAGCTCTTAGTTTGATTATTCCCCGTATTATAGTCTGAATAAATCTTCATCATTAATTTATACTATCAAGTCCTGGGTCTGCTTGTCTGAAACATGTGAAAATCTGCAGATGCTGGAAATCCAAAGCAACAAACACAAGATGCTGGAGGAACTCAGCAGGCCGGGCAGCATCTACGGAGAAGAGTAAACAGTCAACAGCTCAGGCTGAAACCCTTCATCAGGACCGGAACGAAAGAGGAAAAGTCAGAGTAAGAAGGTGGGGGTGTGGGGGGAGAACTACAATGTGGTGGATGATAGGTGAAGCTGGGAGACAGGGAAGGGATTTGAGCAGGGAAGTTGATCGGTGAGAGATAAATCTGAATGGATGGCATTTTTACAAGTGACAGGGTGGGAAGAGGTGTGATCTGGGTTGCTGTGAGGATGAGTAGGTTTATAATGGAGAATTATGTGCTGGACGCAGAGGCTGAAGATCATCACCATTCTGATGTTTGTGTAGAGTTTGCATACTCTCTCTGTCACCACCTAGGTGATTTGTGTTTTTTCTCCGTCTGTGCTGGTTAATGGGTTAATTAATCACTGAAAATTGTCTTAACATGTCCAGAGCATGTAGTTAGAAGTTGATGGAAATGTGGGAGAATAGGTCACAGGTAAAATTGGTAGGTGAATGGGATTTCTCTGTGTGCTGACATGGGTTGAAACAGCCTCCACTTCTCATAGTCCTCACTGAGGAGACAGTGGTGGAAAGGCTGAGCAGCTTTGAGTTTGAAGTCATCAACATCTCAGAGGTTCTATCCTGGGCCCAACTCATTGATGCCATCATGACAAAGGCACACCAGTAGCTATCCATCCTTGGGAAACTGAGGAGATTTGTTATGTCACCAAGCAGATTTCTACCTATTTATTATGGAGGGCATTATAATTGGTTACATCACCAGTTGGTATGGATTCTCCAAGCACAGGATCAACAGGGGTTGCAGAGAGTTGTAGACACATTCAGCTCCATCCCAGGCACAACCCTTCCCATCGTCAAGGACATCGTCAGAAAACGATACCTGCCGAAGGTGGCTTCCATCATTATGGACTCTCACCATTCAGGACATGCCCTTTTCTTACAACGACCATCAGGAAGGAGATTACAAGAGTTTAAAGACCAACACTCTATATTCTTAGTTAGAACAGTTTCTTCCATTCTGCCTTTAGATTTTTGAATGGTCTGTGATTACTGTCTCGTTATTCCTCTTTCACACTATTGATTGATTATTGTAACTTGTAGTAATTTTAGGTACCATACTGCTGCCACAAAGCAACAAATTTCATGATATATAGTATGCCAGTGTTTATATACCTTATTCTGATTCTGAAATATCAGGACCAGTTTTGAACATCAGGCTTCCTTTTGGCTGTTCTGAGCCCTGGAAATGGCATGCAACTACTTCCTGCCCTAGAGTGTAAAATATCAGTGAGCAGATAAAATAATAAAATTACAGAATCATTCAGCATGGCAACAGATTCTACTGCCCAATGAGGCAATGCTAGCCATAAAGCCATAGACTGTAAGATATTGGAGAAGAATTAGGCCATTTGGCCCATCGAGGCTGCTCCACCATTTCATCATAGCTGATTCATTTTCCTCTCAGTCCCAATCTCCTGCTTCTCCCTGTATCCATTCATGCCCTGACCAGTTGTCAGAAACACACTGAGTCTCAGCAATTTGCAGAACGGTAAACTTTATTTTTCGAGTCTGCAGAGTCGGACCCAACCAGCTCCTGCTAGATTGAGTGCCGAATTACACTTTGCACAGTTTTTTATACCCTATTTGTTTACGATTTTGTGAGTTGCACCCATGTGAGGTGCAGACATTCTTCCTTAATCTCATTACAAAATTACAAATGTGACTACCCTTTGGCCCACTTATCAGCCTCAGCGCATTAACACCGTTATTGTTCAATCGTTAAGCATGTCTTCCCGTTACCTGTATCGCTTCTTTAATCAGCAAGCTATTGTTTCATCCTGATTTTGCAAATTGGTTTATACGTTGCCCTGCAAGTTGCTTTGCACGTTCTTTCTGTGTCAGCACATTCTAAATGGACTCCTTAAGAATCATTTCTCTCAATCCACCCTTTTTCTTTTTAGAATGTGCTATCAGTTGGGCTTTTGCCACGGGTTTACATAGGCTTCTTCCTCTAGCTCTATTTCCCTTTGTAGGAGTACCTGAACAGGATCAGCTGGGGCCCCTGGTTGCATGACTTGTCTTGCCACCCTAGCTACTAGCTCCCGCAAGCAGGGGATCAGACATGGTAGCAGAAGGAGGACCATCAATCCCCCTCCTATAACCCCTAAAGCGGTTCGCCACCAGCCTCCTTTCAACCATCCGTCCAGCCAGTCCCAATACCCCAGCGGCTTCCAGGTCTGTACCGGCACGTGGGCCAGTTTCCTTATTTTATCTGATATTTTTTGAACCACCTTTCCGTTGTCATCTATCTTTAAGCAGCAGTTGGTTAGATTAAACTTTCCACATACTCCTCCTTTTTGTTGTAGTCATAACATTTCTCGTTTACATGGAGTGTGATACAAAGGACCCTGGAAAAACCGTCATGCCCACCCTTACCGTCGTCCTGCACTTATCACATCCCCCTTCAGCGCTTCTCAACAATAGCAGTATATACATTACAGTCCCAAAGTTCATTCTGTCCGTCTTTTGAGCTTTAGCACCATCGGGTCTTCTCCCTGGACGCAAGTCCATTCTGCACCTTCTTCGGGCTTTACGGGTCCCTTGATTCTCGCGGCGTGGGTCCACCCTTTTTCTTTTGTCCTTACTGCGGCTTCGGTGGTCAGTAGCACCTGGAATGGGCCTTCCCACTGCGGCTGTAACTTCTCTGGCTTCCAAGTCTTAATCAGGACCCAGTCACCGGGCTGAGTTCGGTGGAGTGCGAAGTCCAGAGGTGGGGTTTGTGCGAGTAACCCCTTCCTGCGCAATTCTGCAAAAGAACGAGACAGTGCCTGTAAATAGTCCCTTACAAAGACATCTCCCCCTTGCAGGGAAGGATAGCCCTCCACCTTGTTCCAATATGGAAGGCCAAACAACATTTCATAAGGGGATACTCCTATATCTTTTCGAGGAGCCGTCGAAATATAGTTCCTCGCCTTCAATTAGGGGAACTTCTTGTAGATCTTCCCTACTTTTTGTCTGAAGGTCTGTTAGCTCCACGCAGTTATGCTCGGTTTCCTCCCCTGTTGATTCCCCGTATAAGAACTGTGCCGGGTTACAACTATTGTTCTTTTCAAAGCTTAAATCATCCCCGACCATCAGAATGGTTTCGTATTTCAGTATGCGAGAGTCCGTCAACCACCGCTGAGCTTTTTGGGCTAAGAGGGTGCTAACGGAGTGCTGGGTATACACCGTCATTCTTCCCCCAAAGGTTAATTTCCGTGCTTCTTCTACTAGTACGGCTGCTGCCGCTACGGCTTGTATGCACGTCGGCCATCCCCGGGATACCGGGTCTAACATTTTTGATAAAAAGGCCACAGGTTGCCGCTTTCCTTTTTCTTGGGTTAGTACTCCTAACGCAGTTCCTTCATTGTTTGTTGCATACAGCTGAAAGGGCTTTTCCAGTGCTGGCAGTGTTAATACCGGGGCCCGAATTAGTTGCCCTTTTATTTTCCTGAACTTCTGTTCTTCTTCTTCGGTCCAGCTGATTATTCCCCGGTCTTCCTTTGCCAATTTGTCGTACATAAACTTCACCAGGGGGGTATAATTCTCTATCCAAATCCGGCAATAGCCCACTAAGCCCAGAAATTGTCTTATTTCCTTCTTTGTCCTGGGAAGCGGTATTTTTAGTTATTCCCGCTATTCTTTCTGGGGTTATTTGGCGGTGCCCTTTACTGACTCTGTGTCCGAGATATGTTATTTCCTTCTCGACAAATTGCAGTTTCTTCTTGGACACCCGCAATCCTTTTTCTCCTAGGTAATTCAGGAGTCTTATAGTATCGTCTCGCACTACCTCCTCTGCTGGTCCCGATAGTAGTAGGTCATCGACATACTGTAATAGTTGGTTCTTTTCGGTACAATGGAATCCAGCCAATACTTGCTCCAGTACCTGTTCGAATAGGTTTGGGGACTCCGTGAACCCTTGGGGCAAGACGGTCCACCGGAGTTGCTTCTTCCGCCCAGTGAAGGGATTTTCCCATTCAAATGCGAACATATCTCGGCTACCTTCCTCCAACGGGCAACTCCAAAAGGCATCTTTTAGATCTATCACACTGAACCATTCATGTTCAGGAGGTATTTTGCTCATTAATGTATAGGGGTTAGGCACTACCGGGTATCGTGTTTGGACTACCGCATTTAAGCCTCTCAGATCTTGAACCATTCGATACGTGCCGTCGGGCTTTCGGACCGGTAGGATGGGGGTATTAAAGGGTGACATACATTCTTCCAAGAGTCCATCTGATACTAATGTCTCAATTACAGGTTGTAATCCCCTCCTCCCTTCCATGGCAATGGGATATTGCCGTCTTCTCTCTTCTGCTTGTTTGTCCCACTGTGGGTCGTTTACTGGAAATTTCCGGTCCCCCGGTAACTCATTCGGCTGTTCCCTTCCCCAAATTGATATTGCAGCTTGTCGTATCATTTGCCTCTCTTGTGCAGAAAATAGCGTTCCCATAATCGCATGCATTTCTTCCCAAGTGTAAACATTAGGTCCTAAGAATTGATCCAACTGTTCTGCCAGTCCCATTGGATCTTCTAATAAAGTTTTCATATCTTTCTTAAATCCTCGTACTTCGGTACTTGTCAGAGGGACGTTTACAAATCCTGTCCCTCCTCGTGCTCCTCCCATTGGAACCTCTCGAAGGGGACACAGCTGTACCTCTTCCTTTTTTAATTCGTCTTTCTTTTTCTTATCTGCTCCTGTCACACTCCTTGTTTCGATCCTTGCTTTTGCTTTTTCCCTAACATCCCTCTCTTCCCTCTCCGGGTCTATTTCTTCTGTTTTTTCACTTTCTTCACGTCCTCCCTCTGCTCCCGCAAGGGGCGCAGAAGGCTGGACATAGGGAGGGGGTAAATGATCGAGTGGGTCCCACTTCCGCTCCCCTTTAATGCCCAATTTAAAACTCTTTGTTGTTACTCCTGGCCAGGGAGCCCAACAAAAAGCATAAGCAATTTCTTCCGGTTTTACACTTGGTTTTGAATTAACGTAAATGTTTAAGGCTTGTCGTACCCAATCCTCCTCAGACCCAAGCCGCGGCCACCAGACCGCAGGTTTTTCTATCGGCTGTTTCGACCAAATTAAACAGTACTGTATCATTTTTTTCTTTTGTTTCCCTTTTAGTCTTCCACATCCCCAATTCTCAAACATTCTACCGAGGGGGCTATCAGGAGGAACCCCCGGGTATGGTCCCGGTCTCTCCGTTTCCTCTTTCTTTTTAGAGCCACCCCCTCCCATCTTATTCCGCTCTTACTTAATCAGGAGGACCCCCGGGTAGCGATCCCGGTCTTCTCCGTCCTTACTTATTCCCGCACCTTTCTACTATAATAGTAGGCACTTACCCGGTGCGTCCTGGGGACTTCCAGTACCAGGTACTGTCCCCTTCTCCCCGTTTACCGCTCTGCGCTGTCCGGATATCACTCGCTCAAGCCGCGCTGGAGCGACGAGCAAGGAGTCAGGGACCGCCAAACTCGGCGGGGTGCACCGTCTCCGATGTCCTTCCTCGTGTCCACCGCGGCCGGAGTGTGGATCCCGGACGAGCCCCCACGTTGTCAGAAACACACTGAGTCTCAGCAATTTGCAGAACGGTAAACTTTATTTTTCGAGTCTGCAGAGTCGGACCCAACCAGCTCCTGCTAGATTGAGTGCTGAATTACACTTTGCACAGTTTTTTATACTCTATTTGTTTACGATTTTGTGAGTTGCACCCATGTGAGGTGCAGACATTCTTCCTTAATCTCATTACAAAATTACAAATGTGACTACCCTTTGGCCCACTTATCAGCCTCAGCGCATTAACACCGTTATTGTTCAATCGTTAAGCATGTCTTCCCGTTACCTGTATCGCTTCTTTAATCAGCAAGCTATTGTTTCATCCTGATTTTGCAAATTGGTTTATACGTTGCCCTGCAAGTTGCTTTGCACGTTCTTTCTGTGTCAGCACATTCTAAATGGACTCCTTAAGAATCATTTCTCTCACCAGTCAAGAATTTTTCAAACTCTGCCTTAACTATACATAAACACTTGGCCTCTACAGCTACCTTTAGCTAAGAATTCCACAGATTCACCACTCTCTAGCTAAAGATATTCCTCCTCATGTCCATTCTGAAAAGGACGCCTCTCTATTCTGAAGCTGTGTCCTCTGGTCTTGGACTCTCCATCCATAGGAAACATCCTCTCAACATTCACTCTATCAAAGCCTTTCACCATTCAATGGGTTTAATGAGGTCACCTCTCATTCTTCTGAATTCTAGTGAATACAGGTCCAGAGCCATCAAGTGCTCTTCATATGACAAGCCATTCAAATCTGGAATCACTTTCATGAACCTCCTTGAACCCTCTCCAGTTTCCGCACAACCTTTGGAAGATGAGAGGCCCAAATTGCTCACAGTGCTCCAAGTGAGGCCTCGCCAGTGCTTTATAAAATGTCAACATTACATCCGTGTTTTTATATTCTAGTCCTCTTGAAATGAATGCTAACATTGCATTTGCCTTCCTCACCACAAACTCAACCTGCTAATGAACCTTTAGGGAATCTTGCACAAGGACTCCCAAGTCCCTTTGCATCTCAGTATTTTGTATTTTCTCTCCATTTAGAAAATAGTCAACCCTTTCATTTCTTCTACCGAAGTGCATGACCATACACTTCCCAATACAGTTGTGTCATCTTCTCTTTAAAATACTTCTTCCTCTTTGGCATGTATATATCCTATGCCTTCGGAATTGCTTTTGGAAATTCCAGCCATGCTGCTTTGCCATCATCCTTGCCAGTGTTCTTTTCCAATCAATTCTGGCCACTTCTCTCCCATGGCTCTGTAATTCTATTTACTCCACTGTAATCCTGATATATCTAACTTTATCTTCTGCATTTGAAACTTTAGGGTGAATATGATCATATTATGATCACTTCCCTAAGGGTTTCTTCACCTTAATCCCTCTAACCAATTCTGGTTCATTGCACTACACCCATTCCAGAATATCTGATCCTCTAGTGGGCTCAACCACAAGCTGCTCTAAAAAGATGTGTCAGAGGCACTCTAGATATTCCCCCTCCTGTAATCCAGCACCAACCTGATTTTCCCAATCTACCTGCATATTGATGCCCCCCATGACTTGTGTAACATTGCCTTTTTGGCATGCATTTTCTATTTTCCATTGTAATTGGGAGGTCACATCTTTACTACTGTTTGGGTGTCTGCATACAACTCCCATCAGGGTCCTTTTACCCTTGCAGTTCCTTAGCTCTATCCATAATGATTCAATGCCTGGCTGTCTATAACGATCTAAATTTCCAGCATTAGGATTTTAGCCTTGCGTACTATGACATTTTGAATGTCCATCTAAGTATTTCTTAAATAGTGAGAGTACCTCTCTCCACTGCCTCCTCAAACCTCCAGAATCCAGCAATACTTTTGGTGAAAAAAAATTTTCAAGTTCCTTCAGAATTTTCTTTCCCTCATCTTAAACTTTTGGATATTGACAACTTGCTAAGGGGAAAAGTTTCTCTTTTTGCATTTACCATTCTAGCTCCCCCTGTTACCCTTTTCTTCTCCCCATAAATCTATCACTTCTTTCTGGTATCTATCACCCTTTTTTTGGTGGAAAAGAAGAATATAGTGAGAAATGTCGGTGAATCTTCTCTCTACCACGACTGCACATAGTATTCTAGCTAGGACCTAACCAAAAATTAAGGAGAAATAAAAGTTAGAATTACTTAAAATTTGAATTGTTGATAGTAGAATAGGGTAGTTCAGACATACGGGTCCAGGAGGCCCCCTGGTTCAAATCGCAGTCTTCACCGAGTTGGCTGATTTCTGCCTAGTTGATTTTAGGATTACCACAAAAGGCTTCTGTGTCCCTGGACTGGAAAGGGAAACATCAGTCAGGGTCCTCTCTCCCACTGTTGAATAATCTGTCAACACTCACTGTCTAGGATTACGGGTGTAGAATGATCTAGAGGTGACGTGCCCATAGAACAGTATCTCAGCGTGAGTTGGAAACTGCTGGAAAGAAAAATATTAGTTAAAATGCTGTGTAACTGGTGATTTTGAAATGAAAATCTCAGAGTGCAGTTTGTGCTTGAGCAAATTAATATTTTTGCAAGTCTCTGCTCATTATAGTCTATGCAAGGATGCAGAAAAGAACCAAATTCATTGCGGTGATGGACGGACTGGAATATGAGTGCTAACTATCCAAATCGACTATGTTCTAACTTGAATAAGTTGCTGAGGGGTGACAAGATTTCAGTTCTTGGCATTCTTATAGGAAGTACGCTAAATTGTAAAATGTTAAGTTGAAGTTTGATTAGACAACACAAGAACTTAGAAGAAAGTCATTGCACTATCATACTCTTTTATAAAGATGCTCAAATCTTTATTCTGCTCAACACATAGTTGTTGTGCAGATTAATTAGTGAGCACGGCTAACCATATCCTGGCTTTTATTATAAAAGGATTTAAGTACAGAAGTAATCACACATAATTGCATTTATATACTTACTTTACAGTTTTTATTATGTATTGCAATGTACTGCTGCTGCACAGCAACAAACTTCACGGCATATGCAAGTGATTCTGATATGATCCCACACAAAATGCTGGAGGAAATCAGCAGATCAGGCAGCATCTACGGAGAGGAATGAACAGTCATTTTGGGCTGAGACCCTTCATTAGTACTGAAAAGAAGGAGGAAGAAGGTAGATTAAGAAGGTAGGGGGAGGGAATGGAATAGAAGCTGGAAGGTGATAGGTGGAGAAGGTAAAGGGCTGATGAAGGAATCTGATAGGAGACAACAGTGGACCATGGGAGAAAGGGAAGAAAGTAGAGAAGAGAAAGAGGAAAGTCAGAATGGGGAATGGCAAAAGAGAGAAATGGGAGGGTGGAGACATTTCTAGATGTTAAGAGTCATCAATGCTCATGCCATCAGTTTGGAGGCTACACAGATGGAATTTGAGGTGTTTCTTCTTCAACGTGAGAGTGGCCGCATTATGGAAGTAGAGGAGGCCATGGACCCACATGTTGGGATGGGAATGGGGAGTGGAATTAAAATAGTTGGCCATCAGGAAATCCTGCCTGCTGTGGATAGAGCGAAATTGTACAACAAAGCGGTCCCCCTGTCTATGTTGGATCTTGATGATATAGAGGAGGCTGCACCAGGAGTAGAGGATACATTAGATGAGTCAAACAGACTCACAGGTGAAATGAAAGGATTCTTTGGGCCCTGAATGATGGTGAGGGAGGAGGTGAGATCAATTTCTCTAAACACTTCTTATTCTGTCTAGGTAGCCTCAAATCTGACGGCATGAACATGGAGTTTTCTAACTTTTGGTAATCCCCTCCCCCTTCTCTCTTTTTCCATTCTCCATTCTGGCTTCCTTCTAACCTCTTCTCCTCACCTACCTATCATCTCTTCTGGTGTGCCTCCTCCTTCCCTTTCTACCATGGTCCATTCTCCTCTCCAATCAGATTTCTTCATCAGCCTTTTTCATTTTCCACTTCTCTGAGCCTCTCACTTTATTACCCTCCTCACCCAACTAAACCCTGTGTTCAGCGAATGATTAGCAAATAATTGATGGATATTGGCCTGGCACAGGAAAATGGTGCAGAGGCAAATTATCTGCCATGATCTTGCAGAACAGCAAAACTGTCATTGGGCAGGTGGCCAACTCCTGCTTCTGTTGCTTATGTACTTGAGTAGATGTTCAGAAACCCTCTGGTAGTAACGTGACGAGACTCCACCATCAATGTTGTGGTGGCAACATAGAAATGAGAAGGCACTATTATCCTGGAGCACCGATTGTCCATCTGCAAATGCTGCTGATAAGAACTTCTGCTGACTGTGAAGTCCTGAGAAATTCCCCTTTATATTTCCAAGCCAGATGGAACCCACTTCAGCACAGCTATCCATATTGCCACTCTGGGGTAGAATGATGCTTTAAAACAATGAAAGAGAAATATGAGAGTGAATAAAATCTCTGCTGATGGACTTGGTCTCTATTTTAGCACTGGATTAATCCTACTGACTGAATACAAATCAAACACAATCTACCATTGTAAGTCAACACTTCGTGATAATGTGCGTCTACAATCCGAAAACCACAGCTCTCCTGAGACAAATACCTCAAAAGCAGAGTGAATCATACATACACTGCATGGCTACTTTTTTTAAAATCTAAGATACCCTGTTAAGAGAAAACTTTTGAAAAACTTGAGTATTAAATCCAGATGCTTCATAGAGTTTAAGACTTTCAAATTATAAGTAATTGGAAAAAAGAAAGAGGAACTTTATTTTTGTCAAATTATCCTAACAGCACAGATTCAAACTAGGTCAAATTTTAATTTAGAAAGTATGGTTTGGAATAGAACCATGTTACGAATATTCATTTCACAGCATTCATCAAATACAATTGGGCATAATGTACTTAAATTTCTATTTTGACAATTGACTAGTTGTTATGATAGCATCTTGAAAAAGTACAGTTTCTTCTGTTTATTCAGCAAGTTTTACCATGTAGTTTATTCTTGTATACTTAGACCACCCTGAAGCATGGAGTACTGAGTTTTGTTAGGAAACAGAAATCCTTAATTGAACAGGAAATAATTCATTGTTATTTACTTGGGTTTAGTAAGTAACAAATAACTAGTTACAGTCACTTCTAAAACATAATTTTATTAGTTAGAACTACAGTGTTTTGAAAGTGAAATAGATTTTCATCATAACTATACATCAAAGAAATATTACGGTCAATTCACATGTAGCATTTTTTCTTGGAGGGTTCATTTGTCTAAGGTTTACTAATGTGCCAAATGAAGGATTATGTGCATTTTAACCTCATCATCATTGGATGCAGTCGCAAAGCAACCAGTGTTTTTTATTTGACATTGAAATCTCAGATAATTGATAATTTATGGGGAAAATTTACAATCCATTGATTTAATTGATAATGATTTATGAATAGCACTAAACTAAAATCTACAGGTGTCGCTGGTGAAGCAGGCTGTGTTTGACTACAGTTAGTAGGAGAAAGAGATCAGGTGAGAAAGGTTATTAAAGTGTATGACAGGAGACAGAAAAATAGTATTACCAAAATATTTTAGATGTTAGATTATAAACCAAGTATTTTATTCTATGAAGTTCCCCATCAAATAATAATTTCATAAATGCATCTACTTTCTCTTAACTAATTGCTCTCTCCGAGAGAAAACCTATTCACAATAAGCCAAGATGTTGTTACAGCACAAATTTGATAAACTTCGAGTGATAGAACCTAAAAGATTTTTACTTTTATTCAGTTTTCTAGCCTTAGCAATGGGGCTTTCTCAGATTTTGCACCTAAGTATCTGCATGGACTCATTAAAATTCTACGAAAAATATCAGATACAGAACCATGGATCAAAAATTCTGTTACTAAACTACACATCAAAGCTGTAATGTACAAGGGACCCCAAAGAGCTTGGTGTCAGGCTAAAATAATGTTCTACTGTGCCTGATGCACAATGTTGTGTGCAGAAAAATTGCCAATGCTCAGTAATGTCTATAATGCACACGAGTCAGCCTGAAAACTTGTAGGAATTACCATTACACATTAAGGCAGATGGCTTGAAAGCACTTCACTGATGGGGTCAGACAGCAAGCATCCCTGATATTCAATAGGATAGCACGCTCTCAAAGGTGAGCAGAACGACCAAGACTTATGTAAATTATGGGGATGGAGGGGAACCTCTTTACTGAAGTACTTGTTACAATCATCCATGGCACATTAATTGACATTACTAACCTGTGGATATGAGCATTGTAAAACTATCTTTGGTTGCTAATTCTAACTTCATGTGAGAGTACAGATTGCAATCACCTTCTACACTTTTGTGTTTCACTGAAGTGATGGCAACTAGATATAAGCAAATACAAGTTGCTCATAAGCTTCTCTGTTTAGTAGCGTTGACCAAAGGCAAAAATAGTCACTCTCTCTTCAGCGCCTTCAATTGGCTGGCTATCTAATCTTTAAAAACACAGTATTACTCTTAAAAGACAGTAGTGGTCTGAAACCAAAAATCTGAGCTATTAATAGTTAAAGGAGAGCTGTGGAAGATTGAAAACCTGTGCAGCCACAGAAAATTATTGTTTGTGATGAATCAAAAATAATCTGGAAGTACGAGTGTAAGGACATTGTACAGGAACTTGCTGGGCAATACCTCCGTATAAACGTTTGGTTGAACACAGAAGTCTTGAAGCTTGCTAGCTGAGCTTCGTTTGACATTGGGCTCCACACTACATCCATTCATGGAGGAATTCCCATGCAGTTTCTGGGAATATGTGTAAGGAAACAGAGGGACTTGGGAGTACAAGAGCATAGCTTGTTGAAAGTGGTGTCACAGGCTGACAGGGTGATGAAAAAGACATTTAGCACTCTGGCTTTCATCTGTCAGGTCACAGAGTATAGGAGTTGAGACACTATGTCACAGTTGTATACGTTGTTTTGTGAGGCTAAACAGTTATAAGAAAGACGTGGTTAAAGTGGAAGAAATGCAGAAAAGACTTAGAAGAATGTTGCCACGACTGGAGAACCTGAGTTATAAGGAGAGGTTAGCCAGGCTGGGTCATTCATTGGAACATACAAAAATGAGGGACAAGCTTATAGAAATGTTTAAAATTATGAGATAAAGTGGACAGATGCAGTCTTCTCCCTAGTGTAAGGGAAATACTTTGGATGAAAGTGGAAAGATTTCAAGGGACCTGGAGGGTAACATTATCATGCAGAGGGTAATGACTATCTGTAATGAGCTGCAAGAAGAAGTGGTTGAGACAGCTACGTTGGTAACATTAAGAAGCACTTTTACGGGTGGATGTAGGGCTGGGCTTAGAGGGATATATGAAATAATCACTAGCAGTGTGGACTCAAAAGAGCCTGTATTCATGCTGTAATTGCTCTGAGTCTTTGAGATATACTGTAATTGTACCTCTGAACGTGCTCCAAGCTAGAACTGGCTCAGAGAAAGTGAGCCCATTCAGTTAAAGAGGAGAGTGAATGATATGGATAGGTATAAGTTAATTTACATTTACTTTTACTGAGTTAATTCTGTCTAATATTATTTGAATATAATTAATATACATAATGTTTTAATCATTTAATTGAGCCTTAACAGTTTTAAATGCTTCTGAAAATTCTTCTGCAATTTTCAAAAAACTTTCCTGTACCTGACAAGTTAACAGACAGCACAGCTTGAGGACCGTGTGACTTTCACAGCTTTTAAAGTGATTTTAGCCATTGTAGGGATGGAGTTTGTTGGCATTACACCACCCCAGGCCTAACTGCTGAGATTAATAATCAGATGTACATGGATCAACCCTAGGGCATCTAGAAAAGCTAGATGGCAGATACATCAAAGGCAAGTGCTGGCAACTCACTGCTGTAAGTAAGCGGGAAACAAAACATCTTTTACCTTTACCTTTGAGTATTTTGCCCTAGAAATAAAAGATAGCCAAAATGGAGATGCACAGTACATAGGGAGAATTGTCATCAGGCAACCTCATCTGTAGCTCTAAAGAACTTCATATCGAGAATGTTGTGCCAACTTTTCATGCATTACAGAAGGAGAGAACTACATGAATGATTGATCTAGGAAACCATCCTGAGTTAGGCAGTGTTTAGACTTCATTGATGCTCAGGGGCAGGAGCTAAGGAAATCCGAGACACTAGAGAGAGAACCCCAGTCTTTATCAATGGCCAACAGATACAAATTAATTGTTACTGCTTTTGTGGGAGAAACAAACACTAAAAGGGAAGATGGGCATGTGGATCATATCACTTTGAAGGCCATGCAGAACAGAGGGACAAGAGTGACAAGAAGAAAAGTGAAAGCAGTAGTGCTGGAATAATGGAAGAATAACCCAAGGATGTAATAAAGAAGAAAAAGTCTTACCCTTGAAGTTCATTATGTAGAACACTAGACTAGTTAGTCAAGGATTAACAAAAGGAAGTTTATAGACTCAGCACAAGTATTGCACAGTTATGGCATCTCTAGTTCTTTCTATTTCTTCTTGTGAACAAAGCACAATCAAACTTCAATTTTCTCAGGGATGATACTGTTTAGAAACATTCAACATTCTGATGAATATGTTTATTTTAGCTTAGAACAGGTTATAACTTGAGACAAGGGAAATTAAGTCTGTGAATATACAAACACAGTTTTCTTTAATTATTTCATAAATGCTTATTCAGATCGAGCTGTTTCAGCTTTGCTTAATGCCATCTGATTTCTTCCCACAGATATAAATCACAATTTGTACTCTTGATAAATGCTTGGAATTAGCCCTCAATCTAGCATTCACATGTGAAACCTAGTACCATCCTATCATGTAGTCGTAAGTTTGCTCTGTCATGAAATACTGAGCTTCCCGTAATGAACTGGAAGATTCATCGGCAAGAGTAACTATACAGTGATTTAAGTGTTATGGTAGCAGAGCACTAAAATTGTACTAGACTATAGTCTAGTACAGGCGCAGAGATTCAGAGGCATGGGCTTTCACCCCATTATGACAGCCGGGGAATTTCCATATCTGTCATAAACTTGATAACCTGAGTCAAAGTACTAATGCAGACTAAAAATAAAAACTGCTTGAAGATTCTCAGCGCATCAGGCAGCTGCTATGGAGGCAAATGGTCTGTGTTTTGGGTCAAAATCTTTCATCCCGGCTGGACTGATAGACTTTGCAAATGGCTGCAGGGCCCTTAGCTTGGGGAGGGGAAACATGAATAAGAGTCTCTGGGTATTCAATCTGTGCTGCATGTCAGTAGAGCATGGTTAGGACTCTTTCTCTATATTTGGAATAGGCAGCTTGATTCATAATGGTCACTAACAACTGGGACTTGGAGAACTTTAAAGGAACAACTTCCTTAATATAATTATAACAGAGATACAAGCAAACTACTGAACCCCAGAAAAGTATGGATGCCTTTGGTCAACTAAAGAGCCCAGCATAAAATAATTCCACCGAGATGCAACACTGAGCGTCATAGGAAGTCATTCCTCCCTGTGGCCATCAAACTTTACAACTCCTCCCTCGGAGTGTCAGACACTCTGAGCCATCAGGCTTGTTATGGACTTATTTCCACTTGGCATAATTTACTTATTATTTAATTATTTATGGTTTTATATTGCTGTATTTCTACACTATTTTTGGTTGGTGCGACTGTAATGAAACCCAATTTCCCTCGGGATCAATAAAGTACGTCTGTCTGTCTGTCTCATGTAGCACTAAATGACTTCCTTCAGAGCGGAGTGTAACTCTCAGCTGATGTCTAGATAAACTGTCTGAGCTGTTGGTTCCTTCTAGCAAAGAGATCATTGATGTTTCAGGTGAGACACTGAATGAGTCGTGATGCAGAGACTCGACCTGAAAAGTCAATCATCCCTTTGCCTCCAGAGATACTGTCTGACCCACCCAGTGGTTTTTTCCAGCAGTTCATCTTCTTCCAGATTAGAGTATCTGCTGTTCCTTGTCTCCAGGTTTAATGTAACAATGCTAGACATAATTGTTTCTTCAAATGAAAAGCACTGGAGGCTAATATTTTATGAAAATATTTCGGTAGGACCAACCAGGGTAGGGCTTACACCGTGAATGGTAGAGCACTGAGGAGTGCGGTAGAACAAAGGGATCTGGGAATACAGGTCCGTAATTCGTTGTAAAGATAGGGTTGTAAAGAAAGTTTTTGGCACATTGGCCTTCATGGATTAATGTTTTCTCTACAGGAGTTGAGATGTTATGTTGAAGTTGTATAAGATGTTGATGAGGCTTAACTTAACAGGAGTATTGTGAGCAGTTTTGGTCACACACCTACAGGAAAGGTGTAAGGAGGGTTGAAAGAGACAATTTACAAGAATGTTGCCAGGACTGAAGTGCCTGAGTTATAAGGAAAGATTGAATAGGTTTGAACTGTATTCCGTAGAATGTAGAAGATTGAGAGATTTGGTATACAAAATTATGAGGGGTTGAGACAGGGTAAATGCAAGCAGGCTTTTTACACTGAGGTTGGGCGGGACTACAGCCAGAGGTCATGAAAGGTGAAAAGTTTAAGGGGAACATGGGATCAACTTATTCACCCAGAGGGTCATTAGTGTGTGTGTGTGCACAATGTGCTACTGGCACAAGTGGTGCACGTGAGCTTGATTCAAGATTCATTATCAAAGTATGTATAAATTATACAACCTTGAGATTTGCTTGCTCACATGTAGCCACAAAGCAAGAAACTTTAAGAGAGGTTTGAAGAAAAAAAAGTAAAAAATAAAGGACCAATACTCGACATGCAAGTGAAAGAAAAAAAATTAAAAATCATGCTAACAATTGAAGCGAACAATAGCATTTCGAATCAGAAGTGAGTCCTCAGAGCTGAACCCTGGAGCAGCCCACATTAGGCCCAAAATCTCACTTATCAGTTCATCATATTAGTGGGCACAGAGCACAGCAGTTGGGACAGTCTTCATAGCCTCAGTACCATGGAGATGACCATTGCAGAGAGAGAGTGAAATCCACTCTCATCCAACTGACAACCTACTTTTTCAGTCTATCTGGGCTGGCATTTAAATTGTCTAAACAGTGCATTGTATCTCACATTAAGACCCAGACATCACTGCTGTAAAAGCCTTAGGGCCTAGCCCACGCTGTCCAGTGACTCGATTCCATTGTCCAGCATGAAGCTGCTCTCAAGCTCTTCAAGTCAGCTTAGTGTCCAGAGTGATCTAACCTCGCACCTGGCCTTTTGAACGAGCATCAGAACTTCTCTGCCTGAGCCCCAACTACTCCTTGCTCCCAGGGCACTGGAACTCCGTGTGCAAAACACCATATTGGCTCATCCCCTGAACTTGCCTCACCATCGTTCGCCCCTTCACTGTTTGCGGCGATAATTTAACACAATTTACCTCAGAAAAGTATTTTTAATGGTTTTTAGTCGGATTTCTTAGCTTTTGACTACCAGAGAGAATGTTATATACGTTCGGTAGTGCTATTTTAATCGGAAGTTACAGAGAAGTCTGGATAGATACATGTGGAGGGTGATGGTCCTGGTGCAGGCCTGTTCCTGTGATGTGCTTCTCCAAGACTCTATGAAAGATTACACAACTTAGTTTTGACCATCTCTATCACAAAACTATTGTGTCCAGGTGGGTTTTAAATTTAGTCACTGCATTATTTTCACGATTAAAACTATGTATTAACCCATCTGAGAGTTGCACATTTCATTACGTCCTCAATTCCTTACATATTGCATTATATAAACTCAATCTTGGCTAATACACAGATGTGCAATTAATGATACAAACTACGAATCCTACCTTATTTCAATATACAATGAGCTACAGGAACCTATGAATCCAAAACCAGGGATGAAAATACAGAAAGATTAATGGATGAAACCCTACAGATGATAAAATACTAAGTATGAAGTTTGTCCTTTTAAGTACTCTTCTTGCATAACTTAGTAGGAGAAACAAAGTGTGACTCTGCACTAGCGCAACTTAGCTATTTGGTTAAGACCAATACTTAAGCACAGTTACAAGAAAAAGTTTGTGCACACTTTGCAATTACTTTGTTTTCTGCATTAATTACTCATCAAACATAGTCTGATGTTCATCCAAGTCATAATAATGGACAAACAAGCAATTGTACTTCCTCTCACCAATACTGAGTACACCATTTAAACAATCATAGTCTAGGCTCAAAAAACTATGTGAACCTCTGGGGTAAAGCCTTCTATAAAAGCAATTTGGAGCCAGGTGATCCAGTCAATAAATTGAGATTGAAGGTGTGGGTTGCAGAAGCGCCCTGCCCTATAAAAAAGACACATGATCCAGTTACTGACAGAGCCTGTTCTTCTCAGAAAGATCTGCTTATGTGCACCATGCCTCAATCAAAATGACTCTTGGAGGACCTTAGAAGAATTGTAGAGATGCATTAAGATGGAAGAGGCTACAAAAGTATTTCTAAAGACCAGAGTGTTCATCAGTCCACAGTAAGAGAAAATGGGAGGAAATGCCAGTGCTGTTGCTATCTTCCCTAGGAGTGGGCGTCCTGCAAAGATCACACCAAGAACTCAACGTACAATGCTGAAAGAGGTGATAAAGAATTCAAGAGTAATAGCAAAAGACCTGCAGATCTCTAGAACTTGCTAAAGTCTTTGTTCATGTGTCCACTATAGAAAAAACAGTGAACAAGATTGGCGTTCATGGAAGGAACCACACAGCTCTCCAAAAAAAAAATGCTTTTGGGACAATGTTCTGTGGACAGATTAGACAAAAGTTGAACTTCTTGGCAGAAATGTCAATTGTTATGTTAAAAGGAAAAAGGGCAATGCACACAAACACCTCTTCCCAACTGTGAAGCAAGATGGAAGGAGCACCGTGGTTTGGTACTGCTTTGCTGCCTCAAGGCCTGGACTGCTTGCAATTGTTGAGGAAACTATGAATTCAAAATTGTATCAAGACATTTTACAGGGTAGCGGTCCGTCACCTGAAGCTTAATAGAAATTGGATGCTGCAACAAGACAATTATCCAAAACACAAGATTAAATCAACAGAATGGTTTAAAAAGAAGAAAATGCATGTTTTGGAATGGCCAAGTCAGAGTCCAGACCTTAACCCAAATGAGAAGCTGTGGCATAACCTTAAGTGGGCTGTTCATGCAAGGTACCCCAGAAATATTGATGAACTGAAACGGGTTTTTTTAAATGGAGGAATGGTCTAAAATTCCACCTTGCCAGTGTGCAAATCTGAAATGTTTGGTGGAGGTTATTGCTGCTAAAAGAGGCTCTACCAGTTACTAAATACAAGGGCTCATATACTTTTTCCAACCAGGACTGTGAATGAGTAAACAATGTGTCCAATAAGGACATGAAAGTACAATTAGGACTTTATTCCTTGGAGCATATTAGAATGAGGGGAGATTTGATAAAGGTTACAAAATTATGAGGGGTATATACAGAGTAAATGCAAGTAGGCTCTTTCCGCTTAGATTAGGAGAGAGAAATATGAGATGACATGGCTTTAGGGTGAAAGGGGAAAGGTTTAGGGGGGAACTTCACTCAGAGAGTGGTAGGAGTGTGGAATGAGCTGCCATCTGGTGTGGTAAATGTGGATTCACTCTTAAGTTTTAAGAATAAATTAGATAGATACATGGATGGGAAAGGGTTATGGACCGGGTGCAGGTCAATGGGACTAGCGGAATAAAGTTTCAGCACAGACTAGAAGGGCCAAATGGCCTGTTTTCTGTGCTGTAGTGTTCTATGGCTCTATGGTAATTGTTTGTGTGTTTTAGCTTAAGCAGATTGTGTTTGTCTATTATTGTGACTTAGATGTAGATCAGACCAAATTTTATGAGTATTTAGTGCAGAAAACCAGGTAATTGCCAAGCATTCACAAACTTTTTCTTGCAACTGTACATTTTTCCAAAGTTCAAAAGGTTTAATTATTTCAGTCATTAAAATGAAATATACAGAGAATAAACAAATTTCACATTTTATTAGAATGATACTCAAATCACAGTACAAATCACTCCTTTCCATAAGTTTAACATACAATTAAGAAAATGTTCAGAAAAGCTTTGACAGTAGACCAGCTTAACATGTTTTCTTCTTTCAGTACTGACAAACAGAAGACTACTCCATATATTACTTAGAATCTCCATGTGGAATATACAAAGGATCCATATATACTACAGCAAAATTCTCAGTACAATTTGCACAGGGTGACATCTTGAAGTTTCTTTTATAACCATTATTGTCACAGAGAATACTTTATTAAATGGAGTTCACTGTACAAAGTAATGTGAAATGCATGCAGAGCAGACGTTTTCTCACTTATCAATACTTCGCTGCCACAAGTCCTTCTTTTTCCAGAAGCAGGTCTGCGTACCTTTGCTGAAGCTCCTTCTCTCTCTCCTGTTGTCGTGCAACATCTTCCCTCAAAGACTGAGTTTGGAGTTTGAAAAAGATACAGCAAATAAAATTCACAATGTTGTATATGAATAGGCAGCATCAGAAAGCTAAGCCCTGTCTTCACTCTGGGACAACTTAAATCAGACTTTGAAACCTGCTATTCCTAAAGTGCTGAAGATATCCTATGTTTCAAATCTCCCACCTTTCTCTACAAATTTATGTGTTAACTAACTAACTAACTAACTTTATGGATGAATGCTCCCTGTGGAAGCAGAATGCTACCTAACACTCCTAAGGATTAATTTTGTTCTTGTACCAGAAAATATCCTGTACCACTGGTAGTAACTGCACAGATAGCAGATGTCATCCTCAATGATTTTACAGTTAAGCAGTTTAATGTGCCTTGTTTGTGCAAGAATCATCTACAAATGACTACATTTACAAGGAATGACAGCTTTGCTTTATGGCAGCTAAATGTTATAAAATTGTGGCAGGTTAAGTAACTGATTCTTCTACAGGATAGATAACAGCGTTCCCTTGACATTTACCATCCAATTCCAGAATAGCCTATTTCATACAGCTCAAGTTTGCAGTAAAAAAGTATTTTCTTTCATTGTTACACACTTAAAATGCTGAAGGAACTCAGCAGGCCTGGCAGCATCTACGGAAAAGAGTAAACAGTCCAATGTTTTGGGCCAAGACCCCTCATCAGGAATGGAGAAAAAGATGAGGTCAGAGTAAGAAAGTGAGGGGAGGGGAGGAAGAAATGCAAGGTAGTAGGTGATAGGTGAAACTGGGAGGGGGAAGGGGTACAGTAAAGAGCTGGGAAGTTGATTGGTGAAAGAGATTAGGGCTGGAGAATCGGGAATCTGATAGGAGAGGACAGAAGGCCGTGGAAGGAAGAGGCAGGAGCACCAGAGGGAGAAGATGGGTAGGTAAGGAGACAAGGTAAGAGAGGGAAATGGGAATGGGGAATGGTGGGATCATTACTGGAAGTTTGAAAAAATAGTGTTCATGCCATCAGGTTGGAGACTACCCAGATGGAATATCAGCTGTTGCTCCTCCAAACTGAGCGTGGCCTCATCACGGCAGTAGAAGAGGCCATGGACTGACATGTCAGAATAGGCATGGGAAGTGGAATTAAAGTAGATGGAATATAGGTGCCCAGTGAAGCGGTCTCTCAATCTACGTGGCATCTCACCTATATATACCAGACCACACTGGGAGCACTGGATTCAGTAGATGATCCCAAAAGATTCACAGGTGAAGTGTCTCCTCACCTGGATGGATTGTTTGGGACCCTGAATGGCAGTGAAGGTGGTGGTTTAGGGGCAGGTGTAGCACTTATTCCGCTTACAAGGATAAGTGCTAGGAGGGAGATCAGTGGGGAGGGACGAATGGACAAGACAGTTGCATAGGGAGCGATTCCTGAGGAAAGCAGAAAGTGGAGTGGGGGGGTGGGGGGGGAGACGGTGGTGGGATCCCGTTAGAGATGGCGGAAGTTACGGAGAATAACGTGCTGGACGTGGAGGCTGGTGGTGTGGTAAGTGAGGACCAGAGGAACCCTATCCCTGGTGGGGTGAGGGCAGATGAATGTGAAATGGAGGAAATGTAGTTGAGGGCAGCATTGATGATGGAGGAAGGGAAGTCCACTTCTTTGAAGGAGGACATCTCTGTAGTTCTGGAAAGAAAAGCCTCATCCCGAGAGCAGACGTGGCAGAGATGGAGGAACTGAGAGAATGGGATGGCATTTTTACCAGCAACAGGGTAGAAACAGGTAGCTGTGAAAGTCAGTGCTTTTATAAAAGACATCAGTAGATAAAATTATCTCCAGAGATTGAGAGAGAGATCGAGAAAGGGGAGGGACATTTCGGAAATGGACCAGGTAAATTTGAGGGTGGGGTGGAAGGTGGAGGCAAAGCTGAGGAAGTCGATGAGCTCCGCATGAGTGCAGGAAGCAGCGCCAATGCAGTTGTTGATGTAGCGTAGGAAAAGTTGGGGAGTGATACCAGTGTAGGCTTGGAACACAGACTGTTCCGTGTAGCCGACAAAAAGGCAGGTATAGCTGGCAGCCATGCAAGTGCCCATGGTGGCGAGGAACTGGTTGAAGCTGGTGCCCAGAAAGAAACAGAGTTTTGAGGCCTTCCTGGTAGGGGATGAAGGTGCATAGGGACGAGACATCTATGGTGAAAATAAAAGATGGTCGGGGCCAGGGAACTTGAAATCCCTGAAAAGATCAAGAGGGTGCAAAGTGTCATTGATGTAGGTAGGAGGGGACTGGACGGTGGGCGAGGGGGGAGATGGAGGAGGAAATGGGGACTGAGTTGAGGTATGCAGATACAAATTCAGAGGGGCAGGAACAAGCAGAAACAATGAGCCTACCTGGTCAGGGGAGGTACGGGGTGAGGGAGCTATGAGGTTGGTGCCAGGGGGTGGGAGATTCCAGAGTTAATAAGGTTGGTGATGATGTAGCAGATGATGGCCTGGTGCTCCTGAGTGGGGTCTTGTTCAAGAGGCAAGTAAGAGAGGTTGTCGCTTGGCCTCAGCAAGGTGGAGCTCAGTCCGCTAGACTACTATAGCACCCACCTTATCTGCAGGCCTGATGGTGAGGTTAGGGTTAGTGTGGAGAGAGTGGAGAGCAGGGAGTTCGGAAGGAGTAAGTTTAGAGTTGGAGAGAGAGGTGGTGAAGTGGAGATGGTTGATGTCTCGTTGGCAGTTAGCAATGAAAAGATCTACAGCAGGCAGAAGATCAGAGCTGGGTGACCAAGAAGAGGACAAGGGTTGAAGACAGGAGAATCGGTCATCACTGCGGGCTGGAGAGTGATTGCCAAAGAAGTAGGCATGGAGACAGAGGCAACGGAAGAAGAGCTTTGCATCATGGTGGACACTGAGGTGTGGACACGGGGACAAAGGCAAGGCCCTTACTAAGGACAGAACGTTCTGCCACTGAGAGGGAAGGTCAGAGGGGATGGTGAAGACAAGGCACGGATGAGAGCTGAGATCAGAGGGGGAGGAAGGGGTATGTTGTGTCAGAAAGAGGAGAGAGCTGGGTTGCTCAGGGAAGGTAGGGTAAGAGAAGATGGAGTCTCCGAGGATCCAAGAGCTGGTGATGGGACCTGAAAGACATGGGACTGCAGAGTGGTGGTGGGAGAAGGGGAGATGGGGGTTCCAGCGGCAGTGTGCAAAGTCCTGGCCTGGGGGTGCTGTCGGTCAAGGCTGAAAAGGGAGTTGGAGGTTGCGTATTCAGCCCCTTGAAAGGGTCCGAGGACACTGGAACCCTCATTGATGGCTTTCAGTGTTACATTGTTTTACTATTGACTTTAACTTTCCAATTTTTTTCTGATGTTTAAATAAATTAGTAGTGTTTTAATAGTGTATTTTAAAACATTGCAGTTGATTATAAATCAACTGCTGTAATTACCTCTTGTCTTCTCGGAATAGCGATATCTTCATGTTTCTTCAGTTCCTCAAAGGTGCATAATTCAAGATGTGCCTGTTCAATTTGATCCCACAGATCACTTAACTGTTTCATAAGCCCTGTGGCACGTGACTGATAGCCACCAAGTAGGATCTTGAGCTTTTTCTCCATCTTTGCTGCCTGCTTTGCCTCTGTGGTCATATGATTTCTGTTGGTCTAAACAAGAAATTACATAAGCAGATATTTTTCCAAGAAATACTGTTGTCAGCATTTTCTAGAATTAAAGAGTTATTAGAAATCAGCTGCTGTATAATTCACAAACGAGGATGACTTTATCTGACATTTCAGCCTTGTGAAACTTCCCAAAATATCTATCAACATTCAAGTTTGGTTTAATCATCACAGAAGAACATGAACAACAGAACAGTAAGCCATTCAACCCCTGGCACCTACATCACTGTGCACCAGGATTAAGGGTAATCTTTTACCTCAGTGTCACAAGATCATGTCCTTAGATTTCGTTTATATGTAAAGCTCTATTAATGCTCAACTCAAATATATCTATGACTAAACCTCCACAACCACCTTGGCAGTGAATTTCAAAGTTGATTCTCATTTTGAAACCATAGCCCCTGGCTTTTGACAACCCAGTCGCCAGAAACATCAACTCTCCATTTACCTTGTCAAGCAGCTTAGGAGTTTCATATGTTTCAATATCACATGTCAGCCAAACACATTTAATCTCTGTGTATGACAAACCCATTATCTCAGGAATCAATCTGGTGGAACTTTACTGCATTCCAGCCATTGCAAGTATCTCCTTCGAGAGCCAAAGAAAGAGCACAATCCAAATACCACAGCTTTACGCAAGAGGAATAAAATGTTTCTACCCTTGTACTCAAATCCTCTTGCCATAAAGGCAAACATATTTCTCACCATTTAAATTTCAATTTTTTGTAAAATTCTATTGTATTTCTTTTTTCCTGTAAATACATGCAAGAAGATCTCAAGGTAGCATATGGCAATATACAAATACTTAGTTTGAAGTCTGCCTTTCTAGTTGCTTGTTGAACCTACATTTTTACTTCCAGTTTTAAGGGCAATGCAGGTCGTCCTGAAGACCAACATCTTTTAATCTGTTTCTACTTAAAATAATGTTCTGCCTTTCCTTTTTTCTCATCCAAGCTGGATATCTTTTTTTTATTCCATTTGCCATATTCTAGCCCATTCATTTAGTCTGTCTACATTACCCCCATACAGCTACCTTGTTTTGTATCACCTGCAATCCTAGTTGTATTATACTGGACACAAAGTACATTGCAGATGCTGTGGTCAAATCAACATGTACAAACACGCTGGAGGAACTTAGCAGGTCAGGCAGCATCCGTGGAAACGACCAGTCAACGTTTCGGGCCACAGTTTCCGGCTCCGTCCTGACAAAGGGTCTTGGCCCGAAATGTTGACTGCTTGTTTCAACGGATGCTGCCCAACCTGCTGAGTTCCTCCAACGTGTTTGTACATGTTGTATTATACTGGATTACCTCATCGAAAGACTTGTAAACTCCCGCTGGTTACCTTCTATTACCCAGTTTTTAATCCAGTATATCGCTCCCAACATTACAGGTGGATATATCAGTTCAGTTGCACTTCTTCCAATCAATGTTCAGTGATCTGCTCCTCAAGGAGAAAGCATGTGAGGCACTTGCCTTTAGTCCAGCTACAGTTGAAGTCACAAGTTTACATACACCTTAGCCAAATACATTTAAACTCAGTTTTTCACAATTCCTGACATTTAATTCTAGAAAACATTGTTTTAGGTCAGTTAGGATCACTATTTTAAGAAGGTGAAATGTCAGAATAATAGTAGAATGATTTATTTCAGCTTTTATTTCTTTCATCACATTCCCAGTGGATTAGAAATTTACATACACTTTGTTAGTATTTGGTAGCATTGCCTTTAAATTGTTTAACATGAGTCAAACGTTTTGGGTAGCCTTCCACAAGCTTCTCACAAGTTGCTGGAATATTGTTCCATTCCTCCAGACAGAACTGGTGTAACTGAGTCAGGTTTGTAGGCCTCCTTGCTTGCACATGCTTTTTCAGTTCTGCCCACAAATTTTCTATCGGATTGAGGTCGGAGCTTTGTGATGGCCACTCCAATACCTTGACTTTGCTGTGCTTAAGCAATTTTGACACAACTTTAAGATTATTAAGGGATTGGACACGCTAGAGGCAGGAAACATGTTCCCGATGTTGGGGGAGTCCAGAACCAGAGGTCACAGTTTAAGAATAAGGGGTAGGCCATTTAGAACGGAGTTGAGGAACAACTTTTTCACCCAGAGAGTTGTGGATCTATGGAATGCTCTGCCTCAGAAGGCAGAGGAGGCCAATTCTCTGGATGCTTTCTTGAAGGAGTTAGTTAGAGCTCTTAAAGACAGCGGAGACAAGGGATATGGGGAGAAGGCAGGAACGGGGTACTGATTGTGGATGATCAGCCATGATCGCAGTGAATGGTGGTGCTGGCTCGAAGGGCCGAATGGCCTACTCCTGCACCTTTTGTCTATTGTCTATGCTTGGGGTCATTGTCCATTTGGAAGATCCATTTGCACACTGAGCTTTAACTTCCTGGCTGATGTCTTGAGATGTTGCTTTAATATATCCACATAATTTTCCTTCCTCATGATGCCATCTATTTTGTGAAGTTGTCTACCCGTTTCCTCCAGCATCTTCACAAGGTCCTTTGCTGTTGTTCTGGGATTGATTTGCCAGTACATTCATCTCTAGGAGACAGAATGTGTCTCCTTCCTGAGCAGTATGACGGCTGCATGGTCCCATGGTGTTTATACTTGAGTACTATTGTTTGTACAGATGAACGTGGCACCATCAGGCATTTGGAAATTGCTCCCAAGGATGTACCAGACTTATGGAGGTCCACAATTTTTTTTCCCCTGAGGTCTTGGCTGATTTTGTTTGATTTTGTTTGTAAACAATTGTTGGAAAAATTACTTGTATCATGCACAAAGTAGATGTCCTCATCGTTTTGCCAAAACTATAGTTTGCTAATATGAAATCTGTGGAGTGGTTAAACAATGAGTTTTAATGACTTCAACCTAAGTGTATGTAAACTTCTGATTTCAACTGTAGGTGACTCATGAGAATCAGATAAGGTTAATCCTTTCAATTTGCATAATACTCGATCTAAAGTTGCCTATTCCTTATTGGCTCCTCACACTCCAACCTCTTATATACACTCCATGAGTTCACCCTCCTCACTGTTGATTTTATTTAGCCAGTTCATATTAAGATTAAAGTCTTTCATGATTACTATATTAGTTTTTTTACATGCACCTCCAATTTCTTGATTTATACTATACCCTGCATTACCATTAGTAGCTCATGCATAAACACAAAAGATTCTACAGATGCTGGAAATCCAGTGCAAGACACATTCAAAGTGCTGAAGGAACTCAGGTCATGCAGTATCTATGGAAATTATAAACAGTCGATGTTTTTGAGCTCAGATCCATCTTCAGGAGAGCTTTTATTAATATTTCTATCCCTTGTTATTTTTAGGCTCTTCCCCCCCCCCCCCACCCCCAAGTCGATTCTACTTAACTTTTGAGCTATGATCCATTCTTTTTACAGCTTTTATCCTTAATATCAAAGCTACCCCGGTACCTTTTCATTTTACATATCTCTTTCAAAAGTAAGTATTCTGGAGTCTTTAGTTCCTAATGCAATCATGTCTTTGTCATCCCTTTGGATTATATCTACTTACCTACCCTTGATCATGAGATTTGAGTGACCATTTGTCCAACTTGTTAAGAATGTTAAGAATTCATTTTGTACTCCGGAGATGCACTCATATCCTGATGTTCTCTGTCCCTTCCAGGCAAACTCTATTATTGTCACTTATTTTTCTACCCTGAACTATGGCTTTGCCATTCCTCTAACTCATTAAGGATGAGTCTAAAGGGTGGTGGGGTTCCCAAATTCCTATCCAAAAGAATGCAGGAAGGGCAGAAACCTTCTGCACATTTAAAAAAAAAACATCCACATGAGAAGTTGATGCAACTTAACCTTTAGGGCTACAGGATTAATCTGAATGGGATGAAGATGACTGCTGTGTGATTGGAAGCCTGTAAGCTTCCAATTCCATCTAAGCTTCTGAATAGCACATTCAGTTTTAAAAGTACCATAGATCAAGTTTGACTGTCTCAAGATAAAGTGACAGATTATCCAATCCTTCAAAATTATCAATGAGAGAAATAGTGCAAGCAAGGGGAAAAAAAGGCAAGTTTAGAAATTTGGAAAATATCAATGTTGTTATAAAAATGCGCCTCAGAAAATATCTTTGTTTTATTGATAGAGGGAGCAGCCAAGCAAGAATTAAACTGAAAATATTATTTTACCCTCAATTATACAAATTTTGAAGCTGTAGCTGAAATAATGAACTGCATGAGAATTTCTCAATGTTTTGAATTTCTCAATAAATTGGTACTGATTATATTAAAATAAACTAATGGAAGTACTCCATGCTACAGTATAAACATCTGCCCCAAAGTCCAAAATTCACTGACGCAAGAGCTCTGTGAATTTTTCAAAACACATTCCTAGAGAATAGATTTTTTTGTTATGATCATTTCACTAGTCTTTTTTTGTAATAAACAGGTATTTCTTTAGAATTCCTTTTAAAATATTTAGAATGTACAATTTTTTAAATGTTTGAGTCATTTTATGTGGTAAAACAAATAAATCCAATCCTTGAATTCCTCATTATGGTGGAATATCGAGACATAAAAAGCTATGCATTATACCTAAATACATGTACAGACTGTAAGGAAAACAGGAAAACAGAAGAAGGGAAGGCCACCCATCTCTGCAAGTAAATTTTCTGCAAGATTTTAACTAAAAGTAGCTCAGCTGCATTATAATAGCACTGAACAGTGGTTTAGGTCTCCTTACTACCATTTGTATTCTATTACAAGGTTCATAAACTAGATTTGCTGGAATTACCTGTGCAACACAGTGTAGTGTCAAATTCAGTGAAGCCTTACTTTACTGCCCCTTTACAAATTCTCACAGATGCTGACACTCAGCTCAGCATTTACAATATCAACAGTCAGCTTTGAAAATGACACTGTGCATTAGCAATAGGTAGCTATAAAGGAGTACAGTTACTGCGTGATTAGAGGGAAGTGGGAAGTGATGAGATGAGACAGGGAACACCAGATAGGTTGAAGAAGAGGAGCTTACACATGAGGAATCTACTTTGTGCAAGACGCACAAAGAAAATGTCAAAGGCTACAGCTGGGAGCTCCTGGCAAAAACTGGGGAGATATTTATGAGTGCCTACACTTTGAGGAGACCTATAACGCAGGCAAATCAACAAGCCCATTTTACAGACTCCTATGGAGTTGAAAATAGTAAATGAAACATCCTCCCCTTGATCATGAGATTTGAGTGACCATTTAAATGCAACAGTGAGCAACAACCATGAGAAGGGGCAGACTTACAGTAGACAACAGCAACTTTGAATGATGTCAATGTCGGGGAGCTGAGAATGAGTGTGACCTTGACCTCAAAGACACAAAAAAAAGTCACAAAATACACTGCAGATGCTGCGGTCAAAGCAACACGCACAACACACTGGAGGAAATCAGCAAGTTGATCCAAGGAAACAAACAGTCAAAATTCTCCAGCTTCCGGTAATTCCATCCCTCTCCCTCATGGTTTCGCCTCCTTCTACTACCCATAGTGCTTTCCCTTTACATTCCTTCTTCACCTTTCCTGCCTATCCCCTTCCTACTTCCCATCCCCCACCCCTTGATATTTCCCCTTACTGGTTTTTCACCTGGCACCTACCAGCCTTTTCCTTCCCATATAGGGCCACTGCCCCCTCCCTCTTCAGTCTTGATGAAAGGACTCAGCACAAAACGTTGACTCTTCATTTCCACAGATGTTGCCCAACCTGCTGAGTTCCTCCAGCGTGTTGTGCATGTCACAAAAAAAACCCACAGTCCAGATTAGTGAGCGGCAGCAAGGGACAACTTATTTAGGTTGTAGGAGGTCACAATTTTCTGTGAGGACAAGAAATACAGCTAGAGTACTGGTCCTTTCAAAAGCACACATGCTATTAAATCAAGAAGTTCTGTAATCAAATCAGAACTGTTATTGAGAAAAAAGTGACGTTAGAAAAATCACATTTGAGAATTTCAGACACTCTTCTACTGTTGATGTCATGAGTTGAGTTTTTAAAAAAAAATCGGAGAAAGATACAAAGTGCAAACAAAAATCCCATGAGGAAAAGGAGCTGAATTTCTCAATGGTACGTACTGCTTAAGTCCCATTTAAGTCTTGTCAATTATGATATTACAAGAAACTATTTTTGAAGTTATGAAGAATTTTTAAGTTTGATACTTCAAATAAAAAAATTCCCAATAAGATCTATAAATGAAAAGCTAGGATTTTTTTCAAAATAGTTTACACATTCGAAATAATGTTCCTTTGTGAAAAAGTGACGGAGGTAGCACTGCTCAATTATTTTGTTGCAAAATGGCAAATGAAGCTTTGAAATTTTTACTGAAATGTAGGTTTGGAGACTGGAATTAAGAATAGAAATAAAAACTGAATTAAACTATAGAGCAAGATTAGGCATTGAAATGACTGTAGCCACAAATGTAGCTGTGTTTGTTTATTGGTTTTCCTAAAAAGTATTTCGATATTGCACACCTTTAAGAGTTGCAGGGTACTGACAAACGTATTAATGTTTGTTGCAGCACGGTCTGCAGCTGTTTTCAATACCAAGAGGAGAAGTGCGAATTCTCTGAATGGAACTGCTACTGCCTAATTCTTAGAACTACTCAAGTGAATGATTTCCATCCTACTTTTCCCTGCCAAGATGTTTTAAACAAATCCACCTTTTGTGAATAACTTCCTTGATTAACTGAAACATATACTTATGGGTATAAATAAAACATACTATCCTTACTATTCCGTTGTGCTTATTTTTTCAATGAAAACTGGAATTTAAAAAAAGAAACATTACTTCTGTATACTTATTATGTATTACGATTCCTGTCATTCATTTGTCCAGAATTTATAAATGTACGTACTTGGAAACACTGAGATTTTCCTAAAATAATAAAAAGCAAGACTTTTAAAATTGTGGATCATAACACTACTTTGTCAGAAATAGGAAGTAAACTATCTTGACATACACTCAAGCAATGTTGTAATAGCTTGGTTTGAATTATCAGTTCACTGATTGGTTATATGAGTCATACATTTTAATGCTAAATGCACAACAATGACCAACTAATATTTAAACAATGAAGCTAAAATAAATATCATTTAGCGAACAAGGCAAATATTCCCGTGTCGACAGTAGTATCATACAGATTAGTAGGGTTAGATTTACCACTTGATTCATTTTGAGCTTTCCACTTAATTCTAGAAATAGGTCATCACAATCAATGTAAAACAAATCCCTAAACTTTCAAGTGCAATTAGATCATCACTTGGAATAAACCTATTTATGTTTTATGGCAAAAAGTTCTTGTTTAAAAACGTTTTCATTAGAAGTAGACCAACACTGCACTCTGCTGGATAAATGTCATTTCTGCAACTAACATTGCCTTGTATGGCTTAATATGCAAAATAAAATGCATTAATTCTACCTCACTGTTCAAGCCTTATATGTCACCATGTTATAGGTGTGTGCCTCAATAACGTAAAGCTAAACTCACACAAGTTACCCCTGGCTCCCATGGCTTCCTTTCCATTAGCTTTATGTTTTGGAGGAACAAAACAGTGGCAACGAGCAAGCGTAAAAAGAGCTCAAGATGACTATGTACCTACTGGAGCACAGCATGCTTCTTCTCAAGGGGAGAGTGAGACATTCGAGTTTTTAAAAAAGGCTGAAAATGGATGAAATATATGGGTACATAAGCAGTGAGTACTGGATGATAATAATACATTTTTTTAAAAAGCAGAAAGATACTCATTTGATTGCACATCAGAAAACTGGGTGATGTATACTGAACGAATTGAGCAACATTTTGAAGCAAATGAAATAGCCAATGAAAAGTGAGTGCCAGTGTTACTGAGTGCAATAGGTAGAAAGGCATACATTTTGCTCAAAGGTTTGACTGCTCCATCCAAACCAGTCAAAATGAGCTTTGCTGTTTGCAAAACGCTTTAGGTTTCATAAGTGGAATCAAAAGGAAGGGTGGTCCATTTCAGCTTGTGTAGCTGAACTGAAGAATTTGTCAGCTCAGTGATGATGCATTGAGAGATAATTTAGATTCAGAATCTTATAAAAAAGCATTTAAAAAAACAGATCCTAACTGAAGCACAACTCACATTAAAACAAGCAGTTAAAATTGTTGTATCCATGGAAAACAGCAGCCAGAGATGCAATTGAGTTACAGTCAGGAATGAAAGTGAGCGTGAATATAATTGCAATGACTAAACAGAAACTGATCTGGTCTGGCTGAACAAGTTGTGGTACCATTGTGCAGGGGCTCAAAAACATCAGACCAATGCAGGTTTAAAGGCAAAACATGCAGAAAGTAAGACCGTAAGATGCAGGAGCAGAATGAGATCAGTTGCCATCGAGTCTGCTCCACCATTTTATCAGAACTGATCCATTTTCCCTTTCAGCCCTCATCTCCTGCTCTCTCCCTGTAGCCCTTCATGCTCGGACTAATCAAGAGTCTATCAACCTCTGCCTTAATTCCACAGATTCACCACTCTCTGGTTAAAGAAGTTCCTCCTCATCTCTGTTCTAAAGGTACGCCCCTCTTTTCTGAGGGTGTGTCCTCTGATCTTAAGGTTCCCTTATCATAGGGAGCACCCTCTCTACCAGCATCAGATTTATTATCACCGGCATGTGTCGAGAAATTTGTTAACTTATCGCACTCTATTTAATAGTTTTCAAGGAGATCACCCCCACATTCTTCTTAATTCCAGTGTGTGAAGGCCTAGAGCCATCAAACACTCTTCATATTACAAACCTTGCAATCCCAAAATCATCTTTATAAACCTCCTTTGAACACTCTCCAATGTCAACACATCCTTTCTTAGATAAGGGGACCAAAACTGCTCAGAATACTCCAAATGAGGCCTCACCAGTGCTTTACAAAGCCTTAACATCACATCAATGCTTTTGTGTTCTTGTCCTCCGAAAAAAATTTCTATCATCGCATTTGCCTTCCTTACCACAGACTCCCAAGTCTTTTTGCACCTCGGAATTTTGAATTTTTTCTCCATTTATAAAAGAGTCTAGCCTTTTACTTTTCTACCCAAGCAAATAACACCATATTCCATCTGCTACTTCTTTGCCCATTCTCCAAATCTGTCAAAGTCCTTCTGTAGCCTAATTCCTCATTTCCCATTTATCTTCGTATCATCAAAGGAGTCAAACGCAACAAAGTAACATACAAAATGCAGACAAAAATAAATGCATTGCCCAGGGAAGAGAAAATGCTAAAAAGTCAAGTTACAGTTTCAAAAAAGAGCACAAGTTTGCATGCTGTCAATAAAACTCTGTTGATGATGAGAATGACACAGGACTGGGTAGCCTTGAAATTTATAATGTGAAAACAAGAGACAAGCAATATATCAGAAGTGAACTGCAAATTAATTTAAGTGGAATTGCAGACTGTTTTAGTCATTCCACAAAATGAGTTTAAACAACATTTCAAAGATACTGAACAGAAGCCTGCAGATATCCAGCTAAGAATTTATACTGGAGAAATGATAACTCCTGTGGGAATGACATCCATAATAGTGAAATACAACCACCAACAATCCACTTTGGGTTGGTATGTGATTAAAATAGGAGGGCCAACAGTGGTGGGGGGTGGGGTCATGATTGACTGAGACAACTACAACCTGATTGGACATCTATTCACCTTTTGCATGCCATATCCCCTGCAATAGAGACAACCGAAAGTAAATTAGGAAAAGTATTGGATGATACAACAAACATATCAAGGATAACATAGTGGTAAATGAAAATGCCACACCCAAGTTTTACAAAGCCAACTCAGTTCCTTATACCATCTGTGATATTTAGCTAGTGAGCTAGATCACAGGAATGCAGAATGAATTCTTCCCATGGGCAACACCAGTGCACCCAGTAGCGAAGAAGGATGTTTCTGTCAGAATCCGGTGATTTTAAGGTCACCAAATCCCAGTACTGTAAGTAGATCAATACCTTCTGCCTATGACAGAGGGCATCTTTGAAAGCCTTGTGCTTCAGCAAAGTGGACTTAGCTAAGGCCTACCTACAGAAGGACATGAAGAAGAGTTCTAAGTATTTCTCACTATGAACATCAGAAAGGGCTTTATCGGTATAATAGGCTTAATTTTGGAGTAGCACTCGCGTTTGCACTCCAGCAGAAAGCTAGGGTCCAGGTCCTGCAACCCCTCTCAGGCACTCAGTCTTACCTGGATGACATCATTGTTACCAGCGAGGATGACAAGGAACATCTCCAACATCTCAAGGCAATGTTAAAAAGGTTAGAAGATTATTGATGCAACAGGTGTGAATTCTTTAAACCAAGTATCATGTACTGTGGTCACACCATTATATTGATGCACAAGAATTACACAAGTGCACAGAGAATACCTAAGCAGTGGTCGATGCCCCAAGGCCAAAGGATGTGTCACAATTGCGATCCTTTTTAGGATTTGTCAATTACTACAACAGGTTCCTGCAAACCCCGGCTATTGTGATCCAACCCTTGAACTCATTACTGCAAATTAGGAAGAAATGGCAATGGACATAGCAGTGTAAGGTGGCTTTCCAAAAAACACAGGAACTGGTAACATCAAACACTGTACTCACACATTATGATACACATTGTCCAGTGAAGTTTGCCTGATTCTCTGAAATAACCCTGAGGAACTTAAAGTTGCTGTCCCTCTCCACTTCTGATCCCCGATGAGAACTGGGTCATGGACCTCAGTTTTCTTCCTCCTGAAGTCAACCAGATTTTTAGTGTCCCTCCTATATGCTGATTCGTCATCACCTTTGATTTGGCCAATGACAGTGATGTCATCAGCAAATTTATGATGACTGAGTTGTGCCTAGCCTCAGTCATAAATATAAAGCAAATAGAACAGAGGGCTAAGCACACAGCCTTGTAGTGCACCTGCGCTGATGAAGATTGTGGCGGAGATGTTGCCAGTTCGAACTGACTGGGGTCTGCAAGTGAGGAAATTGAGGAAACAATTACACAAAGAGGTATTGAGGCCTCGATCTTGAAGATTATTGAAAACTTTCTAGCTATGGATAAACTCCCTAGAATTCAGAAGGTTGCAAGATATGGCAACTGATAAAGCAGACATGGAGAAACTATTACTATTGTTAGGTGGTCTAGGAATCATACAAAAGTGATTTTAAAAAAATTAAATTATTCTAAAAGTGACAACTGACTGATGCACATGATCAAAGATTAATATTTTTGTTAACTGATAACGTTAAGGAATAAGGGACGAAAGCTGGTATGTGGATCATATCACCTTAAGGTAGAAAAAGATTCTAAGCAATCAATAGCCTAGTCACGCAGTCAAAAACACACAGGATAAACTGCCTGCCGTGTGTCTTTTGGAGTGGTCATCAGGAAAGGGAAACTGAAAATGTCTTGTATTCGGGACTCTCAACACAGTATGACCTAGTTTGAAATTTTATAGAGTAGGGTGTTCTTTACCTAATGAGGATGCTAAATCATGTTTTGTTCCCAATCATTTTAAATATAAACACAATCCCAAAATTATTATATTTGCTATTTGTTCTCAGTAGACTCCATTTTGTACCGCATAACATTGCATTCTCTGTCAATAAATGTTAAAAGGCCTGAACAGATTAGATATGGTAAAGTTATTTCCCATGGTAGGGGATTCTAGGACAAGAGGGCATGACTTCAGGATTGAAGGACATCTTTTAGAACTGAGATGCAAAGAAATTACTTTAGTCAGAGGGTGGTAAATCTGTGGAATTTGTTGCCATGAGCGGCTGTGGAGGCCAAGTCATTGGGTGGATTCAAGGCAGCGATAGATAGGTTCTTGATTAGCCAGGGCCTCAAAGGGTATGGGGTGAAGGCAGGGGAGTGGGAATGACTGGAAGAAATGGATCAGCCCATGATTGAATGGTGGAGCAGACTTGATGGGCCAAATGGCCTACTTCTGCTCCTATATCTTATGGTCTTAAAGATACACAGAGTCAAGATTTATCCATATCATCTCTTCCTCACTTGTTTAAAAAGGCTTCAAACTGCTGAACTCAAATTTACTAATACTAGTCGATTATATCTTATCCAAAATGCTTGAGGGTCAGAAATATTTTAGATTTTGGAATATATACTGAGATAGCTTGCGTTTGCCATCATTTCAGAGTCTGAATTTAAGTACTACCAGTAAGCAGTTTCTGTCTTACATTTATTCATCACACACATGTACTTAACAGTAAAAATTACACATCATTAATGAATATACCACATGTGGAGGGTAACAAAAGCAGCATTGGGAGAATACCTGAATCAGCCGTTGAACAACAAAAAATGGCAGACATCAGTCTTGACCACAACGCTGTGTTTTGATTAAAAGGCTGCAGTTCACTCTATTTGTATTTTTTTTAGGTTCTGTGTAAGGTATAAAAACAATCAGCATTTTGGACTTGCTCTGATGTTAGAATTTCACCAACGACCATCCTGACAAAGCTGATTGTATTTCTCTGCTGCACACTTTATCAGCGACACTTTATGACCACATATTTAAAAATTTAATGTCTGCGATCAGCCTGCTGAATATTCACTATTACCTTCAATTTTCAGTTTGTCGTGTCATGGTCAGCATACTGTTAAGTGGCATATGTTTACTCTGATATCCACGAATCCATTCTTTCAGTACATGATCGAAATCTTCATTTGTTGCTTATTTTCATTACCTTCTGTTCATTACATACATGAGGTCACTTCTCAGATCTCTGTAGTGTGCAGAGACCTGCACATTGCCTAGGAACCTTCCCAAAGCCTTGTCGAATTTTCCCATCTGTGACATCATTTTAGCGCTCAAAAAAACTTCAGATTTTGGAGCTTTTCAGATTTTGCAACCTGTAACTTTTTTTCCTCAGTTTATTTCCCACTGCTTCATAGCAGTCTCAACCATACCAAGCTACTTGTTAATATACACAGATGATTATAGTGAGTCGATTGTGCTCAATTTAAAAGGTCTAAATATCAGTCTTGAATTTTCCAAGAAACTAACTGGCTTTTAAAAAGCCTAACTTCTTACTGGTAGCACATACACTCAGAGTCGGACATGATGGCAAACCCCAGCTATCTCAGTATCTTTTGTAAAAATGACAGAAAAAAACAGTAGAGCATCCCTTATCTGAAGTTCCAAATTCCGAAAACCTCTGAAATCAGAATTTCTGTTTTAGCACTGACATGATATCACAAATGCAAAACTACACAACACACTGGAATGATTCCAGGCAATGCACAGGTCTCTGCACACCACAGACAGTTCTAAGAAGTGATCTCACATATGTAATGAACAGAAGTTAATAGAAAATAGAAAAACATCTCAGAAAGTGAAAAATGAAGATCTTGATCATGTACAGTATTGGAAGAGTGGATTCATGGACGTCAGAGTGAATATATGCCACTTAACAGCATGCTGAACATGAAACAAGGAAAGATCTATCATGACAAACTGAAAATTGAAGCTAATTGTGAAAACAGCAGGCAGAAATTTAAGAAGCTTTAAATTTTGAAAATGTCTGCTGATCATGAACATCTAGCAGAAGGATAAATCCACACTGTTGATTGCTGTTATACCTTACATAACGGCATTAAATTTTTAAAGCACTGCTGATGAAAACAGTGCTGATTTGTTTTATACCTTACTTAAAATCTAAAAAAGTAAAATACAGATACAGTGAACTGTAATCTTTTATTCAAAACACAGCATCGTAGATAAAGATTGAAAGCCTGCCGTTGTTTGTTTCTGTTCAATAGCTGATTTAGGTATTCTCCTGATGCTGCTTTTGTTACCCTGCATAAGTTATATTTTCATTAATGGTATGTAATAATTTTCATTGTTAAGTACATGTGTTGTGTACAAGTGTAAGACAAAGACGGTTTACCAATAGCACATAAATTCAGAGTCAGAAATAATGGCTATCCCAAGCTACATCGTAATTTATTCCAAAATCCAAAACACTTCTGGCTAGAGGATTTTGGATAAGGGGTACTCATCAGCTCCATCATCATTAGGAGCAAATACATTATTTTTCATCGGATGATCCAGTTTTCGAAGATGTACACTAACCTCCAGTTTTTTTTCCAGTGATTCTATGCGATCCTTCTTGCTGGCCAGATTGGCACGAGTATATCTATTCTGCCCTGGCAGGTACAGCACCTGACTGTAACATTCTTCCCACACTTGGTTATATGCTTCAAGTGGAAGGTCTCCATGCCCCATACCATGTTTAACAACTTCCATCTCCTGAGACAACAAATCACTCGCCTGAAAAAAAATGACACATTTACTGAGTTGGAAGTAGATATAACTGATGTTAAAAATTAAAAATCTTACCAACTCTAGGAAAATTAAAACAATTGCAAATTTTACTGTTTTTCCCATTTTATTCATCATATTTAAATTCATCAGAAGTACATTTTGATTAAAAATATCTGCCAATGATGAAAAGCTTAAATAAAAACAGAAAATATTGGAAGCTTAATGTCTGTGGAAAGTGGAACAGTTGCCATGTCAGGTCTGGGTCCCTTTATTAGAATAGGGAAGGTTAGAAAACAAGTTAGGTAGCAGAAAAAGTAGGGGAGAGATGCTGGAATTTAGAGAATAGCTCTGATAGGGCAAGACCAGATGATATAATGTGGCAGCTAAGAGAAGTGATAATCAAATGACTTCATTGTCTCTGTAATACGATGTCAATGATAAGGCTATGCAGCATACCCAGCTGGTCAGACTTTTAACATGGGGGGGGGGGGAGAGAAGAAAACAGAAATCTGAGCCAAAATAATGGCAGGTTCAAATTACCACTTCTAATACACACAGAAAGACTGAATTGTTAGTTATAAAATTTAGGTATAAAATCCTGCAGCTTGTAATGCAGGAGAGGCTGTTTCTAAAACTTGCATTTGGCCTTGCTGTAAAAATGCAGGAAACACAGACAGCATAGTCAGAATGGTAACACATTGAAATTAAGTGACCAAAAATTTGGGGTTAATCCTGTGTACTGATCTGAATTGCCACATTTGGTCACACATTCAACACATTCTGTTTCCCCCTCCTAAGTATATCTATTACATAAAACTAACTTATTCTTGTTCCCAATTTTGACAAAAGGTCTTCAGCTTGTTATGTTAATTCTGTTGATCTTTCAACATGTTGTCTGACCTGTTGAATGTTTCCAGTATTTTCTGTTTTATCTACGAAATTTATATTGCTGTCTGGAGTACTATTTTCGTAGGCTACTGGCCAAAACTGGCAAGTGGATTCAAATCTTATGGTTTATAAGGTAGATTGAGATCAAATTCTTTTAAGTCCACTCATTCTTTACACCAGTCATGTCTAAAAAGACATCACTGACATCTAGTGGTACAATCATGTATCATCATGCAATATCACATTCGAGCCTACATACTGATAGTGAAACAGGATCCTTAATTGCACAATTTCCATTAAGGTTAATAATAATGTAGATAAACCATTAATCCAAAAATGACACTGCATGCATTATACCCTATATCTCCTTTTACCAAGATCAAAACCCATAATATTCAGCTATTTAAGAAAATATGCACACTTATAAAATTCAGTGGTAACATTTTTTTAATTACAGGTGGCCCCCGTTTCTCGAACATTTGCTTTATGTCACCTCGCTGTTTCGAAAGACATACATTAGTACTTGCCTTTGCTGACTGAAAGAGGATTTTCACAGTTATGAAAAAAGCCATCCACTTTAAATGTGTGTTTACCCCGAGAAAGACTACCATGACCAGTGAAGCCTTGCACATGCGTGTATGTGCCAATTTTTTTTATTACACATCAGTTTTGGCTTGCTGTCGCCTCGATTCTGGTAAGTGAAACTACACTTACAATATACATACAATATTTATACTTTATATAGGCTGTGTATTTATCATATCATTCCCGCTTTTACTATATGTTAGTGCTATTTTAGGTTTTATGTGTTATTTGGTATGATTCGGTAGGTTACTTTTTTGGGTCTGGGAACACTCAAAAATTGTTCCCATATAAATTAATAGTAATTGCTTCTTTACTTTACGATATTTCGGCTTACGAACAATTTCATAGGAACGCTCTACCTTCGGATAGCAGGGGAAACCTGTGCCTTAAAATCACTTCAGAATTGTGACAATTAAATTACACCTTTTTTTTGTCTTTAGAATTTTTTCATTCAAATTACAACGCTCCATGCTTCCAAAATGATACATGTTAAACTAACATACTGTGGCGACCCATTTCCTAGCGTATCCGAACCGACTCACAATTAGATAGCCTACGGGGGTTTGCGAGCACAGAGCTTTGGAGCCTCCGCGCCATGGGGGGCCGGTTGACAGAGGCTTAAAAGTGAGGCTGAAGTTTTCGAATAAAGTTTTTTTCCTTCGACTGCAGTTACCGACTCTGTGTCGTAATTTTAGCGCTGCGTGTAGCACACCGCTACAATACTATTATCTGTTCAAATTATGAAGAAATTAATTACAGCTAAATGATTCGTTCACATGCAACTATAAGAATACCAAAGTGGATCACTTAGATTTTAAAACTGGTCATGCGCCAACACACCAGTTCAGTTCTTTGCATACCACTCAATACATTGTTACAATAAGCCATTACTAATTTGTTCAATTCAACGTAGTTCACATGTAATCACACTAATCAAACTTTTCTTAGAACTAATCTATACTATGCATGGCACACTTGAAAATGCAAATGCTCATTCAAAAAAGGATGAAGTATTTATCCAACTAGTTTCAAGGATTCTTCAGAGTGTACACAGAAAAACAGCCCACTGCTCTTTGCCCAGTGCCACGTAATTTTCTTTACATTTCCTTTCAAAAGGAAAGCTTCCACCACATTTCCAGAACTCAATTATTTTGTAAAAACACTGCCCCTCTCTTCTATGGCTCATTACCAGCTTTACTTTAAAGTTGCCTCCCCTAGTTCCTAACTCTTATCTCTGGAAACAAGTTCTCCCTATTTAACATGACCAAAACCCCTTTAGAGTATTTCTCAGATTCCTTTTAGAAATATTCTACTGAATACATGTTCTTTAACATTTCAAAGAATACATATCAGACCAAAATATATTAGCGTGTAAAATTAATTTCTCACCTCTGACTCTTCGGCCTATTCCCTCAAATCCAAGTACTTTCGTTACTGCTTTCATGGTCAGTACAAACAATTTGTCTTCTACACTCCATCAAAGCCATCAGGCTTTGAAAAGCTCTTTAATTTTGCCTCATAAAATTATCCACACTAGCTTCTCCCATTGCTCCACGGGATTGAAGCATTTCAGTAAATCTTCCCTTTGCCCCCTGCTTTCACCTTCTTTGAAGCACAAGTGCAAATATAGACACAATTATTTCAAATGAAGCCACACTACTGCTATAAATTTTTATTAGAATTGCAACTGTCCATAAGATATTGTTGCTTTCATACATATAATTTTAAAAATTTATAGAATGTATAGATATAATGTAATTGAATAGCTTTTCAATAAGCCCTTTCATTAAGAGATTAATTTTACTTTGGCGATCACTAATTTTTAACATCAGTTACTCTACAACTCCACCGTTCCATCATGGGATCAAGAGTATAATGCAAATAATTACATTCTACATTAATTAAAATAATCGACAAACCTTTTTCAGGTCTTCTTTATTGATTTTCTCATATTTGTTGTGTTCGAGGAAAGCAATATGCTCAGCGTTACTAGAACTCGATCCTGCACCTTTGCCTCTTTTATTAAACTGGTCTACGTATGGATGATGCAGTGTATCATAGTGAAGCATGATAATCATTTCTTTCTTCACCATCTCTTCAGCTTTCTGCATTTCAGTTAGAGGAGGCTCTACATTCAGCGGTCGCAAGATGGTTTCGTTAACCTAAAATTAGAAAGGAATTTGGTTGTTTTCACTAATTCTATATTTTAAAAGAACACTTTTCTTACCATTACAAAACTCTAAACATAACCATGATTTAACAGATTCTAAAAATGTAATTCCTTAATCTTCTACCATGCTAATTTAGCAGCTTTTAATAATGTTATTTTTCCATTGATAAGATTGTTGTACTTTTCTTTAGGGTACGAATAACTAGGTTCCGGCCCGAAACGTCGACAGCGCTTCTCCCTACAGATGCTGCCTAGCCTGCTGTGTTCTACCAGCATTTTGTGTGTGTTGTTGTTCCTCTACATATTAGTTAATTTTCTATATTTCAATATAAATTGCATATTTTATATTGCTGGTCGCCTGCTCCCTTCCCTGCTTTACGTGAAGCAAACTTCAAAAGCATGTTCCTGATCAGTGGGGACATGTACAGCATAAACTAAAGGCTTACTGAGAAGCACTTTTGACATTTGACTTAAGTTTTTGGAAAACTGAAATATATTCAAAGACTATTAAAAACTTTACTACTGAATAACACAGGACTGATGAAGGGTCTCGATCTGAAACGGCGACTGTTTACTTTTTTTCTACAGATGCCGCCCGGCCTGCTGAGTTCTTCCAACATTTTGTGTGATGCTTGGATTTCCAGCATCTCCAGATTTTCTCTTGTTTGTGACTGTACGACTGAATAATTGTTTTAAAAAATCAGAACACTTCTAATAGAGAGATACTAAGGCCCTAGTGAAGAAAAAGGAGGTGCACAGTAGATATTGGAAGGCATTCTAAGGGACCGTTTAAACAAATAAAGTATTTGGATAGACAGGCAACATGGCTTTGTGCATAGTAAGTCACGTCTAACCAATCTTGAAGTTTTTCGAAGAAGTTACCAGGAATATTGATGAAGGCAAGGCAGTGGATGTCACGTACAAAGACTTTAGTAAGGCCTTCAACAAGTTGCCATATGGGAGGTTGGTCAAGAGGTTCCATTGCTTGGCATTCAAGATGAGGTTGTAAATTGAATTAGGCATTGGTTTCATGGAAGAAGCAGAGAGTGGTTGTAGATGGAGGCCTGTGACTAGTGGTGTGCTGCAGGGATTGGTGCTGGGTCCGTTTCTGTTTGTCATCTATATCAACGATCTGGATGATAATCTGGTAAACTAGATTGGCAAATTTGTGGATGACTCCAAAATTGGGGATGTAGTGGACAACGAGGAAGATTTGCAGCGGGATCTGAACCAACTGGAAACATAGGCTGAAAAGTGGCAGATGGAATTTAATGAAGGCAAATGTGAAGTGTTGCACTTGAGAGGAGCAACTAGGGTAAGTAGCGATAGGGCACTGAGGAGTACGGAAAAACAAAGGGACGTGGGAATATAGATTCATAATTCCTTCAAAGTGCCATCACAGGTAAAGAGTGTCATAAAGAAAGCTTTTGGTACTTTGGTCTTCATAAATCAAAGTACTGATTACAGGAGTTGGGATGTTAGGTTGAAATTGCATAAAACATTGGTGTGATCCCATTTGGAGTATTGTGTATAGTATTGGTTACCTCCAGCAACGATGTAAATAACATTGATAAAAATTTACAAGGATGTTGCTGGGACTTGAAGATCTAAGCTATAGGGAAAGGTTAAATAGGTTGAAAAGGTTTATTCCCTAGAATGTAGATTAAGGGGAGATTTGAGAGAGGTAAGCAAAATGATGAAGGGAATTGATAGGGTAAGTGCAAGCAAGCTTTTTCCACTGAGGTTGGGTGAGACTACAACTAGAGATCATGGATTATGGGTAAAAGGAGGAATATTTAAGGGGAATATCAGGGGGAGCTTCTTCACTCAGAGGGTAGCGTGAGTGTGGAATGTGGTGACGACTTCAACATTAAGAGAAATTTGGACAGGTAAATAGATCAGACGGGTGTGGTCTGGTTGCAGGTCGATAGAACTAGGCAGATTAATGGCCAGATGGTCTGAAGAGCCTGCTGCTGTGCTGTAGTGTCCTATGCCCCTCAATGGAAAAAAGCTATATTACATAACTAAGCAACAGACTCTCTTGCAGCTATTTTCTCCAAATGAAATGAATCTTCCTGCAGCAGATCTAATCTGGGACAGCTTTAGCATTCAGATTTCCCAATGCCTCTCTGGAACACAGGAGCAAATGTTGTTAAGACCACAAGACCATAAGATATTAGAGCAGAGTTGGACCATCTGGCTCATCGAGTCTGCTCTGCCATTTATTTCATCATGGCTGATCCAATTTTCCTCTCAGCCCCAATCTCCTGCCTTCTCCCTGTATTCACTCATGCCCTGCTCAATCAAGAATCTATCAACCTCTGCATTAAATATACATAAAGACTTGGCCTCCATAGCTGCCTGCTGCAGAGAATTCCACAGATTCACCACTATCTGGCTAAAGAAATTCCTCATCTCTGTTGTAAAAGGATGCCCTCTATTCTGCAGCTGTGTCCTCTGGTCTCAAGACTCTCCCACCATAGGAAACATGCTCTCCACATCCACTCAATCAAGGCTTTTCACCATTTGATAGGTTGGGGTCTGATTGACAGCAGTGAAACCACCAGGAAGTTGGGACTTAGTTCAATTGAGTACCTTTAAAAGTGATCCAGTTTATTAATGTAACCTTGCTCAAAAAATGATATGGACTGCTGTTTTACACTCACCTCTGAAGGTCTTGGAAAATTTCTTTGTACTGATTGGTGTCTCTTCTTTAACTCCCTCTCACGTTCAGCATCTTTCATTGCCTTAAAAGGAAACAATAAAAATTCTGACAATTATAACCCAAACTTGGTTGCAAGATACAAAACACAAGTATGCCATTCTAATGCACTGAACTAGCAGAGACAGAATGTGAGTGATTACTCTGTAGGATTCAAATACCAGTCTCACTTGTCAATTCCATCCTCACTATACAATATTCAGTATAAATAGGAATCAATTCTATAGTTATTAAGTTTTGTGCAGAGTGCAAGGTTAGAATTCTTGAAGAAGGTTACCTGTCTACGAGACTCCACATCAGCAGCATCTTCTATGAAGTTATCTTCTGTCTCTTGTTCCTCAAGCTCTCGTTCTGCATTTTCTGGCAGTACAATTTCAAAGTCATTCTTTGGAGTAGGAAGATTCAACAGACCCATCCGTAGTTGTTCACGGTGCTCCCTTTCCTGCAAGAAAATTTAAGTATGACCTTTGAGGCAACATTAGTGATTTCCTGAGTGAACAAAGTTAGCTGCTGATTTGATAAAAATATCGATGGCATTTTGTAATTAAGTAAATTCAATATATAGCTAACATTACCCAGCTGTGATTCACTTTTTAAACTCCTGTTTTCCACAAATTGTGTGTGATTATGGTGGTGAACTATAGGACAGATGTCACTGGCTAAAGCTGCAAATTCAGGACCTCTTTGTAACCCAGACTCACTGATAGTTTTGCAATGCCAAATCTAATGTGCAATTTCAATTGTGTCCAACAGTAAGGAAAATCCTGCACTAGGTTAAACCTTTTCCCGAACCTATTGGTTTCTAATAAAGTGCATGGTTTTGAATTAGGAGGCAAGGTAGAAACTCAGGCTCTGTTAACAGTTGAGAGCTTTGCTGGCTCTCAAAGCTCTAGTGCAGGTTTGGGAATGGGTATATTCAGTCTGTTACCAGGCCAACTCAGACTCTCCACATGCAGACTAGAAAGAAGCATGGAGAAATTGCTGGTGGCAATTCAGAGCAGGGGACTGGGCCACAAAGAATTAGTAAATTAAATTTGGTAACATTTAAGGTCAACAGGTATATTATTACTCAGCTGGAGAAAATTAGTGGATCTTTTTAAATCGATCTACCCAAGCACACCTTCAAGCTTTGAAGGAAACTTTGTAACAGGATTCAGATGGCCAAGTAATTTTATATCACCTTTATAGTGAAGCATATCTACAACATTCCAATATGTTAGCAGATAGACAGAGTACCAAAGCACAGAAACAAGCCCTTTAGTCCATATTGGCCTGGTGTTCTCCTGATTTTCATCTGCCTTCACCCAGACTATTGCCCTCTATACTACTCTCATTCATGTAATTACCCAAATTTCTTTTAAATGTTACAATTGAACCTGTATTCACCACTTGCACTGGCAGATTGTTCCATACTTACATCACCCTCTAAGTGAGGAAGTTAGCCCTCAGATTCCTTTTAAATACTTCATCTTTCACCTTCGGTTCTAGTCTCAACCAAACTGTGGGGACAAAGCCTACATGTGCACACCCTATCATAGTTTTTGTATAATTCTGTAAGACCTCAGATGTTACAGAGTTGTATCATGCAGAAAAGGTCCCTCAGCCTACCATTTCATACCACCCATGTAGCCTTATGTGCATTAGGTTAGGAGACATTTATGTCCTGGTAATTCAAATACCACTTTAAGGTACTTCTTAAATGTCATGAGTGTATCTGCCTCCATCAGCTCTTCAGGCAGCACATTCCAGTCTCCAACCATTCTCTCCATGAAAATAATTGGCCCTAATATCTCCTCTAAAACACCTACTTTTCATAATAAACCTATGCCTCTCATCTTAAGCAGATCCACCATGAGAAAAATGTATTTACCATCTACCCTACCAATCCTTTATATACCTTTATTAGCTCACCCCTCAGCCCCCTCTGCTCCAGGGGGAAAATAATCAAATCCAGCCTATCTAGATACTCCTTATGACTAAATTGTTCCAAACCAGGCAACATCCTGAACTCACAATTGGGATCAATGCCTTTGGTTGTTAAAAAACAAGGGAAAAAGTCATTTATGGTCTTCAGATCCAATTTCTTATCAGGAACTTATACCATAAGTGTTGACTTGTGTAGAACAGGTTTTGTGGCAAAATACAGCTACTTATTTTCAAAGCTCATTCATGTGTAATCCTATTAATTGAAATCAGGTAAATATTAGCATGTGTAGAATCATGTGAATGTTAGCTTGTGATATCTATTCTCTCATGTAATCATTGCAAAGCCTTCAGAACAAAAACTGTAGCTAATCAAACTAACACCAGCTGGCACATGGCTCACAGCGGAACTTCAGTCTCTAGGCAAGTACTTAAACTTAAATAAGTCAGTGTGCTTGCCTTAATGTACCAGTATAAAACTATTCATTTTTCTTAATAAAACTGAACTCCAGAAATAACCCTAGTTCTTACCAGTTGCTTGGTGAATGAAGGGTCGTAATCCACCACTTCGTCTCCAGGATTGATATTCAATTTATCTCGTAAAGGAGTCCTTCCAGGAGTCACTGTCACACCAGGCTTAGGTGTCAATCCACTACGTGGAGTCAAACCATCACTCCCATGTGTTGGGGTTCTAAACATTTTAATATAAGATATTTTACAAGAAAACTGTCATTCATGCTGAAAGCAGATGAATTAATGCTGCAAAGATGAGATTAAATAAAATACAGAGATGAGTTATTTTATCTGCAGTCTTGTTGACAGGATCACTCCTCTTCCCCTTTTCATTCTCTCCCCATTTTACTTATTGTTTCTCTGTCTCCTCCATCCTGAAGTGGAGATTAATGACGTCCAATTTACTTCCCTTGAATGCAAATAATCTCACCCAGATCAAATTGACTTTATAATCTGGACTTCGTTTACATCTGGTTATCATTTGCAATCAGTGTTTAAGATTTGAATATAAATGACAGATGAGAAAAACAGAATATTCTCTTTATAAATGCCTTATAATCTGTGAAATGTTTTATCTAGATGTCAACAATTAATATGCAAAATGAAAATAAACAAAGTACATAACTTGAAGCATTGCAAAATGAACATTAAGCAAACATGTCAGTAAATATAATTTTATCAATTGTAAAATCAAGAGTTATAGTTTCACTGAAACAATTATACATTTTAATTCAAAACTGGGCAAAAAATTAAGTCACTACATTAAGAAAAACATGTTAAGGCTTACCTGAAAGGTGTCGTGAGGACTGTATTTGGTGTCTGAACTACTTGTCGCTGTGGGGTTACTCCAGAAAAATCACTTTCATGGAGTGGGGTATTCAGTCCACCTTTTAAAGGTGTATCAACATTTGTCAGTGCCATTAAGTTTTGAGCTTCCTGCATTAAATACAAAAATCCAGTTTAGTACCCAAATTCATTTACATATTTACCTTTTGTTTTTACTTTTCACCCGAGTTCATGCATAGCCTAAAAGCAGGAATTCATCTCCAACACTCCACAAAACCTACTCTAAAGAACATGAGCCGCTGCAGAACCAAAGCGCTGCATTGAAGTGACCAGGCATCTTCCTATCCTGTTCCAACAAAGGGAGAAAATAAAGGCAAATCAAAATTGTAGCCCTCCAAAAAAAACTATAACCCACTAAAATGCAGTTTTTTAAAAAATTGCCTCATTTGAGTTTAAGAGACAGGAACTAAAAATATGCTCCCATTCTCACTCTTCCCAATGAAGAACTCTAGTGTGGATAATAGAAAACTAATTTGAATGTCATTCGGCTCAGTCATATGTGTAAATAAAAGATGTATAATCAAGATGGTAAGGGCATTAGTGTTGTAGAGGATAGAAGACAAATAAATCATTGTACTGATAATTGGTTTATTACTGTCATACGTACTGAAATACAGTTAAAATGTTTCTCTCGTGCCATCCATACAGATCATTTCACAACATCAGTACACCAAGGTACAATGTAAAATCAATAACAGAAGCTGTGTCTAGTGTTACCATCTTAGAGAAGGCGCAGTGCAGGCAGACAATAAGGTGCAAGGGCCATACTGAGGAACGTTGTGAGTTTACCTTCATAAGAGGTGTTCAATAACTGCAGAATAGAAGCTGTCCTTGAGCCAAGTAGTTGGCGCTCTCTTCTCACTGTTACCATCAGGAAGGCACAAGAATCTCAGGACCCACACTGCCAGGTTCAGGTTCAGGAGTTCAACCATCAGGCTCTTGAACCAGTACAGATAACTTCACTTGCCTCATCACTGAACTGCTTCCACAACCTATGGATTCACTTTCAAAGACTCTTCATCTCGCATTCTCAAGATTTATTGTTTATTTACTTTTTCTTTGTGTTTGCAGCTTGTTGTCTTTTGCACATTGGTTGTTTGTCCACCCTGTTGGGTGCAGTCTTTTATTGATTCTACTATGGTTCTTGGATTTACTGAGTATGCTCACAAGAAAATGAATCTCAGGGTTGTATATTGTGACATACGTACTTTGATAATAAATTTACTTCCAACTTTGCTTATTTTCAGGCTTTTGTACATATTGCCTGCCTAAAGGGAGGAGGAGAGAGAATGTCTACTGTAGGAGGGGAGTCTTCGATTATGCTGACTGTTTTTTTCCCCCCAAGGCAGAGAGAAGTTTAGACAGAGGAGAGGGTGTTTTTTGTAATGGACTGATCTGGGTCTACAACTCTGTAATTTCTTGCTGTCTTTGGTAGAGCAGTTATTATATCAAGCCATGATGTACCTGGATAGAATGATTTCTGTGGTGCATCTTTAGCCTCCTAAATGAAAGAATGGTGCACTTTCTTAACAATAGCATCAATGTGGTTGTACTAGAACAAGCTAGCGATAATACTTAATACCAAGAACTTGAAACTTTTATCCATCTCCATCTTAGCACTCAGTTTCCAGAAGACAATGACCAACTCTTTTGTTTTGCTGACAATGAGGGAAAGGTTGTTGCCATGACACCATGCTCTCTACCTTCTCCATCTAATCCATCTCATTGTTATTTAAGATCTGGCCTGCTCATCTTCAAACTTCTCGATGGTCTTAGAGCACAATAAGGCCAGACATTTGTGAATGTAGGGAGAGTAAAGCACGGGGCTGGGACACAGCCTTGTGGGGAACGGGTGTTGACAATGATCATGGCAGAGGTGTTGCTGCCTATCTTTCCTGATTGCGGTCAGTTAATCAGGAAACCAAGGATCCAACTGGAGTTGCTGAGTTCCAGAGCTGCATTTGTTTGGAAATGAAGACAGAGCTACAGTCAGTAAATGAGACTCTGATGCAGGTGCCTTTGCTATGTACATGCTCCAGAGGTAAGTGTATGGCCAGGAAGATGGCAATGGCCATGAAACTATTTCAGGGGTAATTGTATTACAGACTATCAGTGTTCTGGGAGTTTGGAGCTGACATGTGTCAAGATCAATCTCTCAAAGTATTTCATATGCAATATTAGGTCCCTTAGTCTCAAATAAAAACTAAAAACCCTAACAGGGGTGATCTATAATTATGTATTGTAAAATAAACATATTTTAAACCTGAGTCTTAGCAGTCTAACTTCACAGAAAGTACAACATAATTTGACAGTTTTGGAAAAGTCAATGTGAGGAATAAAATCTCCACAACTTCATCTAAGATAGGGACCTCATTCAAAACATGAACATACTATTTACTCACCCATATAGTCACGTGTATTTCAGTAATTAGTGAAATGCAAGCAAAATATTTGCAAGATACTGCCACATAAGAGCAATGCACTATAGTCATAGAGTCTTAAAAATGTAGAAAAAGGCCCTTTGGCCCAACTTGTTCATGCTGATCAAGGTGACTTCCTGAGCTCATCCAGAATAAAAGGGTTAACATATGAGGAGCGTTTGACTGTTCTAGGTCTGTACTCACTGGAATTTAGAAGAATGCATGGGGATCTCACTGAAACCTACTGAATGTTGAAAGGGCTAGATAGGGTGGATGTGTCCTATGGTGGGGTATCCAGAGCAAGAGGGTACAGCCTCAAAATTGAGGTACAGCCTTTTAGAGGAGGGATTTAAGGAGGGATTTTTTTTAGCCAGAGAGTAGTGAATCTGTGGAATGCTCTACCACAGATTGTGGTAGAGGCAAAGTTCGTGGGTATATTCAAGGCAGAAGTTGATAGTTCCTGATCAGTCAGGGCATCAAAGGATATGACGGAAAGGCAGGTGTATGGGGTTGAGTGGGATCCGGGATCAGCCATGATGGAATGGCAGAGCAAATTCGATGGGCTGAATGGGATGATTCTGCTCCTATAGTCTAAATGTTGTTATTGTACCAACCTCTACAATGTCCTCTGGCAGCTTGGTCCATATACGGACCACCTTCCACATGAAATTGCAGCCCCTTACACATTGAACCAATAAGCACTTACTTTAGTCTCCACTACTTTGGGAAAATATTGTGGCCACCCACCTTATTGATGCCCCTCATGATTTTTTTGAACCTTTGAGTCAAGCGTCATCCTCCCCAACCCCAAGGAAACAAATTCTCCAGTCCAGCAACATCTATATGGTCTTTACTGCACCCTCTCTAGCTGTCCTGTAATATAGCTACCAGTACTACACACAATGCTCTAAGTGTGACTACACCAATGTCTTGTACAGTTACAACATAATGTTATAATTCATGTACTCAATCCCCCTCTTCACCATCCAGTCTAACTTTGTTGTTATTTTCAGGGAACTATGCACTTTCACCCCAAGGTCACTGTTCTCCAACACTCCTCAGGGCCTTACTATTCACTATGTATGCCCTAAGCTGGTTTAACTTCCAAAGACGTACCATCCTTCACCAGAGTTAAAACTCCATTCACCATTACTTGTCCTTTTTCCCCAGTTCATCTAAATCCTGTTGTAACCTTAGACCATCTTCTTCACTGCCCATTATAATTTACTAATCATGCCACCTACTTCCTCATCCACAAGACTTAGCAATGATCCCTGCAGCACACTACTGGTCACAGACCTCCAATCTGAAAGATAATCCTCTTCCACCAAGCCAATTTTGAATCCTGGATTGCGCATGATCTAAACTCCTACACCAGTCCTCCATGAGGAACAGTGTCTAAGGCTTTGTTACAGTCCCTGTAAACAACATCTATGCTCTGCCCTTATCAATTCTCTTGGTCACCTCCCAAAAAACATGACACATGATTTCCCATGCACAAAACCATGCTGACCGTATCTAATCAAGTCCTTGCCTTTCCAAAAGCAGATCAATCCTGTCTCTCAGCATCCCTTCTGCTAACTGTCTCACCCGTGATGTTAGGCTCACCAGCCTGTAATTACCTGGCTTGCCCTTGCAGTCTTTCTTAAATAAAGGCACAACATTAGCCTTCTCCAGTCTTCTGATACCTCACCAGTGATTAACAAAGATAAAAGTAAAACCTTTGCCAAAGCTTGAGTAATTTCTTCCCTCGCTTCTCACTGTGTCCAAGGATACAATGGTCATACCCAGAAAGATATATCCAACTTTTTGCATCTCAGATTGTCAACAACACATCCTGCACAATGTAGTTATGTATTAGGACATCAGTTTTTTTTTCTTGAACTCCACAGGTTCCATGGCCTTCTCCACAGTAAATATAGATGAGAAGTATTCAGTTAAGACCTCATCCATCTCCTTTGGTTCCACACACAGATAATCACACTGACCCCTAAGGAGACCTATTCTCTCCCTAGGTACCCTTTTGCTCTTAATATACTATTGGAACCTTTCAGGATTCTCCTTTACCTTATCTGCCAAGAATATTCCATGTCCTGTTTTTACCCTTCTGATTTCCCACAGCTGAAGTTTCGGTAGCAAACAAGTAAGCTACAATTGTAGTTACAAAAGCTACAATGAAACATCAATAATTCCTTTCCTCTCACAAACACTGCTTAATCCACTGAGTTCTTCCAACCTGTTGCTTCAGTTCTAAAATCTGCAATCTCTTGCATTTCTGCTGAGCTTTCAGTAGTCTTTTACTGCCTCATTTCAATTTTTATAGAATGTAACAGTTCAGCACAGGAATAAGCCCTTCGGCCCACAGCACTGTGGCAAATCAAATGGCCAACTAAATTAATCCCTCTGCCTACATATTGCCATATCTTTCCATTTTCCTCACATTCATGTGCTTATCTAAATGCATCTTAAAATTCTCTAATGTATCTGCCTCTACCAATAACCCAGCAGCACATTCCAGGCACTCACCACTCTGTGTGCAATGAAACTTGCCTCCTCACATCTCCTTTTAAATAACTTCCTCTCACCTTAAATGCATGCGTTCTTCAATTAGACATTTCAAATCTGGGAAGAAGATACCTTACCTTATAAATCTCTATCAAATTTCTACTCAGCCTCTGCCACTCCAGATGAAACAACCCATTATCTTAATTGTTCTTTACCATTCCGATTATAAATATGAGTTAAAAACTATTTGCTTCTTGTATTGCAGCCATCCCTAACTGCACAGTACTCTCCGGGTATAGCAGGCTACAACACAAAGCTAAATGACCTTGGGTTAATTCGGTTTGATTACCTGAAGAATGCGATCCTGTGCTGCAGGAGTACGTGCAGTTCGCAAACTCAAACCAGTATTGGCAATGTTATATTCAGAAAGAAGAGCGTTGGAAGCAGAATTCGGCATTCCCGATTCTTCTACAGTTTGGCAGGCTATTTCACTTGCCTGACCATTTTTGACCACTTCTTCCAGTTCAGCATCAGAGATCTTTTAAAAAAAAACAGTTTTTTCTTAAATTGGTGGCTAACAAAGTTTTATTCAGTTTTACACTTCTATTAATTACTATTATTAAATGGGCACATTAAACCTGTTGAATGATATTCATCTAACAAAGAATTTGACAAAGCACTAGGTGAGGTACAAGTATTCTCACATTTCTGGAAGAATGCCATGTCAGTAGGGAGAGCACAAAAAATACAACTATAATGTCTAGTGTTTGAGGTGGCCATTTACCTGTGGTGCAGGAAGAACTAGTTTACTTCTTTTTTTAGTAAACTCAGAGACACCACTGATCTGTAATATAGCAGAGGGTAAATCAGATTCCTTCTTCTTTTTCAGACGCTGCTTATCTTTCTTCTGCTCTGCTTCTTCTTTCTCTCTGAATAAAATAAACAAATTATATGAAAATGAACATATCTATAGAGAGCTCTGGAATTTGGAAACTCAAAATAACTATAGCCTATTTTTTACTTAACTACTTACATGTATTTTTAAGTAAGTGTCTTGGTATGATCAAGAAGCTCAAAACCGACATAATTCAACTTAAAAATATTTATTGAAATTACCCTCATGAAACAATTAAACACATAATCTGCAAAAAAAAACAGCACGAGAACTGTTGGAAAATTATATCTACTTTAAAACCCAAGTTGTCTCTTGTATTTTGGATGACAATTTTGTGAGAAATAAACAGTCCAGTGAAAACTGACGCTATAATTTTGGTGCAGGCTTTCATTGATTCTGATATGGTTATCATTCTATTATGGATTTATTCAGCATTCTTGCAAGAAATGAATCTCAGGGTTATATGGTAACATATATGTACTTTGATAAAAAAATTTACTTTGAACTTATTCTGCATTCATAAACTCTATTCCACTAAATCTGAAAGTGTCATTGTCACTGATAGACACAATTTCTCAATGTAATGAAAGTGTAATGGCTTCTTTGTAATGTTTCACTGCTAAGCCTAATGAAATGGCTTCTCTGTAATGTTCACTGCTGAGGTAACGGTTTCTCTGTAACAGCAATGTTTGGGTCATGGCTGGAGATAACAGGACTGTAGTACACATGTTAGCCAATCTGAGATTGCTGTTTTGTCTTGTATACCTGGAAGGATGTTGTTTTCGCTATCTTTTGACGAGGAGAGAAGAAGAGGGAGGGTGCATGTGGTGAGAGCTGGTAGACCGCTGGATGGAGTGGACTGGGATCTGAGGGTCCAAAGGTCGGCGATGCTTGGAGGAGACCGATGGTGGAAGAATGACTACTGAGTGAGCTCCATCGTGACTTTGACTTGGGCCCTTTTTAATTTTCATTACTAACCCTATGTTCAAATTAAGATTCATAAAGTTCAAACATTTAATTGCATATGGTGCACTGTCTGATATTTTGCGTTGGGGGTACATTACACAGCATCCACATAAACGCGATTACCCAGTTTGGCGGGGCCGAAGGCTATTTCCCTAGACGAACACGAGCTGGGCAAGCCCAAGGTTTACAAAAGTTTACATCTGATAAAACTTTTTTTTATTCAGAAATATAGCAGATATAGGCCCTTCCAAATGTGCCGCCAGCAAATCACAGGACATTTTACAACGACCAATTAACCTACTAACTGGATCTTCTTTGGACTGTGGGAGGAAACCGGAATACCTGGAGCATAAGGAATGACATCTTCTATTGCTTCGAAGATGACTGAGAATAGATGGATCAGGTTATAGTTAGCCAGATTAGATTAATGCTGTTTATAGTGTGAAAAACTATATCAGGTAGATGCCACCTTTTTAAATGTATTGGAATCCAGAGGTGCAGCTAGTTCTCAAGCACTAAGGCAAATGTTTTAAGTCTAGGGGGAAAACCTAAACTGTATGTCTTAACATGTATAAATCTCAACGAAAATCTCCGTGTAATGAAGCAGTAAATGTACATAATGTATTAAAAATGTAGTGAAGTACAGTAATGACAATTTAGTATTTTGCTGCAACTTACGATCTTAGCTCTCCATCCAGATGTTGTTGGCGAAGTCTTTTGAAGTCTGGTTCAAGTGTTTGATAGTTTTCCTCAGCGGTGTCATAAAAGCCTGGAGCAGGTTTCTTTTCGAAGGGGATTTCAGCATTATAATCCACTCCTCTTTTCTTTTTTCGTTTCTTCTGTATCTCTATGCCAGCCGCTCGCAATTCTCTGCGCTTCTGAAGTGCTGCCAGTCGTCTGACATTTAAACAGTACAAAGATTTTCATTTTACTAAGTTTTCACCACTTAGAATTTCATTTGATTATAAACTCTGTTTGATATTCAATAAGATGAATACCAAGAAGTTAGAATATAATTACAGCTTATTAGTGTACCAGTTAGGAAAGGGATTGACAGGATCAATTCCGAAACCTCTCATTATGTAAAGATCAGCAAATATTTATTCTATGATATGTGAATATTATGAATACTCAGAAAGTCAGGCTACTGCTCTGGGGAGAGAAAGTGTTAATTTTTCAGATTGATGGCCTTTCATTAGAACTGTCATATCTGCTGAATATTTCCAACTTCTAAAGTTTTTTGCTTTTTGATTATGGCTTAATGGCCCCCATGAAGAACCACTGCTCCTCTTTCTGGTCTAATTCTGATGAAAAAGTCAATAACCTGAAATGTTAACATTTTCTCTCTCTACCCCCCCCCCCCCCAACCCACAGATACTACCCAACCTGAGTTCCTACAGCACTTTCACATTTTATGTCAGATTATCAGCATTTACAGTTGTCACTTTTTAAGTTTGTGGAAGTGTATTACTAAACAGCAGAATATTGTTAATCTCAACAGGCTGTGGGATAAGTTTCTAATATTTTAAATATTTTAACAAATTGTGCACTATTATGTTAAAAAGGTTTCTGTTTTAAACTGCTTCATAGACCCAAGTTTAATATTGACTTTGAGTTGAATAAGATTCATTTTTTGAGATTTTTCTCCTGTTATAAATGGTCATCGTGTGAACATTAATCAGTCCCACTACTTGAAATATTTAGGTTTAAAATAAGCAATCACTTACGTCAGATCAAAATTAGATGCAAATATTAGCAATGACATACGGCATAAATTTTGTTATTCTGTGGTAGCAGTACAGTGCAAAAATATTACTGTTACAATAATAAACAAACAGATCAAAATACTTTATGGAATAAAGCTCAGGAATCTAGTGGCAGAGGGGAAGAAGCTGTTATTAAGATGTTGTCCATATTCAGTAGTGCCAATTTCTAAAACTGGTTATGTGAAATATGATGAAATGAATAGAAATATTACAGATATAGTTTGCTTTACTAGAGTTTAAGATGTTTATGCTGGAGAGAAAGATGCATATTTTATTAATGTTAAGGGATCATCTAGTCCTGAATAAGGATCCTCAATGTGGCAAGCCTTTAACAACAAAACTATATTCAGATTAAAGTACATTATTATGATCCATATCTAGAAATACTGTAAACGCTTAGGAGATTTAACACAATCCACCATTTCAAGAGGAGCTTATTAACAATAATGATCCTTACTAAGGCAATCACTTTATAAATTCATAGATAATCGCCATAGTGGATTGACACTGCCCATTTTAACATCTACTATTTCTACAATATATTCTCCAACAGATTAAAACCAAAGTGCAAATTGCTTTCAAAGACACCATTTAATAACCATTCTGTTAATGTTTTTGAACTGTTTAGCCTATTTGTTAGAGGGCACCTAAAAGTCAAACATATTACTGTGGATTCTGAATCATAGTTAAGTAATGTTGGGTTAAATAATGTTTAGATGATTATTTATTTTTCACTAAATGACATTACTGAATCAGTTGGATTCCCCACCAACTTTCTTGGGTAAAGGAAGTCACCAGTGATGAAATTCCATTGCAGGGACTACAGAGTTTGGCTGAAGAAAGAGAACGTGAACACAAGAAACAGGAGAGCAAGTACAGCTTCTCTTGCCTAGTGTCTGATTTATCATTCAATTACATCATGGTTGTTCTTTTATCCCTGCACAAACCTCACATTCCTTGACTCCCTCACTAACCAAAGATCTAGCAATCTCTGTATTTACTCAGTAACTTAGCCTCTATGGGCCTTTTGTAGAGTGAATCCAAATTCTCATTTCAATGTTTGACTTTAGAGATGGAATATCTACAATAGTCATTTCAAAGTCACCAGAAGGATAAAAGAATAAAAATTAGTGTCACTCCACGAATACTTGAGATCCACTTATTCACAATCAACATCAACAATTATTGTACAGAGATTCCCGAGGTTACAAATGGCTTGAGTTTTGGAAATCTGACCACACAAATCCTCCCATACATTTTTAAAGCAGGTAATAATAAAATCTTTCATGTAATTATCAATTATGCAATAATCAGATAGAGTACATATTCCACTAGTTTAATTATATAGTGTGGTAGGTAGATTTTCATTGGAATGAAAGTATATCACGTGTATGTGGAGCAAAATATGATTAGCTATGAAAAGTTGACTTTTCTGACTTAATGAAGAAATGAGTTCATAGAAAGTTCTCAGGAAGAGAACCCTCTTGTACCTTGGGTTCCCTGTATAAACTTACTCAATTAGTTTATTGATTTTGAAGTTGTCCATTATTGTTGATAACAAGCTAGCCATACTACCTTTTCAGTTTGTACAAAAATGTCCACTAAATACACATAAACAGGCAAGCACATATGCTTCTTGGTTAATATAAAGAATTCCTGTCTAATGGGAGACACAGATGTTAAAAATGTTGCAGATTTTGCTGTATACAAATACTAACCTGGCTTCTTCAAGCTGCTTTTCTCGTGCTTTTCTTTTGGCTTTCTTGCCTTGAGTATTGGCCAAACGAGCTCTTGCCTCAGAGAGCATTTCAAGTTCATCTAAGAACAAAAATATATATTTTTATGTAATCCCATGTAACCTAGAATCAATACTTCCTTGGTAAACAAGGTTGAGAAGAAGGGAATAAACAAAGTTGAAAATACTCAACAATTCCAAAATCTCTAATTAGTTGACTCTAAAAGTTTTTTTATTATAAACTTCCCACACTCATAAACTTCAGCATGCTTATAACTTCTTTGTTTATTTCTGTTATCTGACGTGAATAATCTCATCGGATACGAGTGGCATTTTTGTTGCAGGTTCGATCATCACTTTCATTAAATATTCTGTGGCTTCTTAACCTTTTCTTACTTACTAAAACACAGGAGGACATTTGGTCAGTGAAATCTAAGCTAGCTCCTGTATCCCTATGTAGCAATATGCTACATACTGCTAACAATTTTTCTTTTATTCTTTGCCACTTGCCCATATTACTGTATCTAATTGAATCTACTAGCATGTCTTTGCTATTCCATTTTTTAAAGAAAAGATTCTTTCATAATTTGAAGACACATTTTTCTCCAGAGTCAAAGACATTATATAAAAAAAGTTGGAAAATTTATTTTTGTACTTAGAGCCATAGTCATACAGCAGTAAAACAGGCCATTCAGCCCATCATGTCCACACTGACGAGAGAGAGCATCTATCTGCAGGAATCCTGCCTTCCAGCACTTGTTTCATAACCTTCAATGCCCAGAGAACTTAAGTACTCATCTGGACACCCCATAATTCTGTTCACAACTCTGCTTCCACTACTCTCGCAAACAGTATATTCCAGCTATTTGTCACCCTGAATGAAGAGAGTCTCCCTTAAATCCACTGTAAATCTCTTTTCCACTACTCTGAATCTGTGCCCTCTAGTTTTATTCATCTATGGCAAAATAAAAAGATTTCTGCAGTCGACTCTGCTTATACCTTCTTCATTTTAAATACCTCAATCATGTCCCTTCTCTACTGCAGGGACAATAAACCAACCTCTCTAGTCAATACTCATAACTAAAATGTTCCAACAGGGGTCTAACCAATGTTTTATAAAGATGTGACATAACCTTCCTGCTCTTGCATTCAAAGTCCCAACTAAAGTACAGCATACCACATCTTTTTGAACCACATTATTGAACTGGGCTGCCAGCTTGAAAGTTGTTTGGATTTGCACACCCACATCCCTTTATTCCTCAATATTCCCAAAGACCTTACCATACATACATATTCTAAGTCCCAGCCTCATGAACACTCCCTGTAAGAGCTTTGTATCTATTTTCTGTCTGCATTGTATTTTGTGTTGCACATTTATTATATTTATTACAGTAGGTAGTCATGTGGGTGGGGGCATGGTACAAGTAAAGAGCTTAGTGACAAAAGCATGAATATGTAACCAAACTCTTCTTGGGAGTGACACAGATGATTATTTTTTACTGATCGCATAATTACATTTAAAATCACTCAACTTCACGTAAGTCAGCTTAAATTTGATTAATTACGCTGATACGGTTTAATACGCTAAGACTGTTTATTTTGTTATATCGCTAGTTTTAGATTCATTTTTTATTGCTTCAAGATTGTTTGTTTTGCTAGTTTGCTAAAAAGGATTGAATACAGTCAGCCCTCCTTATCCGCAGGGGATTGGTTCCGGGACCCCCTGCAGATACCAAAAATCGCAGATGCTCAAGTCCCTTATTTAATCTGTCTCAGTGCGGTGGTCTTTAGGACCCAGCGGAACCCTGGACTTTATTTAACCTGTCTCAATGCGGTGGACATTAGGACCTGGCGCAGCTCTGAATCCGCAATGTTTCTGTTCACGAAAATAATCAGAATCACGATTGAAAATAAGGTGGAAATAATGAAGCGATCAGAAAGAGGTGAAACACCATCAGTCATTGGAAAAGTGTTAGGCTACAGTCGGTCAACGATCAGAACAATTTTAAAGGAGCATGTGAAAGGCCCTGCCCCGATGAAAGCTACAACTATTACTAAGCAACGAAGTGGTTTAATTATTGAAATACATATGTTTCTTAAGTTTTATATGCAGAGAAAGGTAAAATATATACTACATACTAAGAAAAATGTTTTACCAGCTGATGCTAAATAATACCAGATGTACCTGTTCTGACTTCAAATCCGACTTAAAGACGGGCTCAGGAACAGAACTCATTCATAACCCGGGGACTGCCTGTACTTTTAAATAATCTCTAAATTACCTAATACAATGTAACTTCTATGTAAATAGTTGTTATACTGTATTGTTTAGAAAATAATGACAAGAAAAAAGTCTGTACATGCTCAAACGAGTGCTGGAGAGGGAACTTCCAGGTTTTCCCTATCCGTGGTTGGTTGAATCTGCCCATGCAGAAACCGTGGATAAGGAAGGCTGACTGTATATTCTTTGACTTTGGAGCCTTGTTGTTATTGGATTGGAAAGCTCATCATACAGGAACAACCCCCACCCTGCTTACCCTGTAAGCAATGTTAGATTGCTCGCTACACTCCCAAAACTATCTCCTCACACTTAACAAGGTAAAATTCCTATTTCAAAATTCACAGTTCAAAATAAATTCATTATCAAAGTATGGGTATGTTACCATATACCTCCTTAAGATGTATTTTCTTGCAAGTGTTTACCGAAAAATACTACTGAATTTCATGAAAGACTATACATCAACAGACAATGAATGACAAACAACCAACATACAAAAGAAGACACTTACTTACTGCTTCTCAGCCCGTTTCATCAATACATCACTATCACATTGTAGCATAAGACCACCCTACACACTGTCAACAATTCCAGCAACCCAAGTGTAACCTGCAAAACTTACTGGTTATGCTCCCTATCTCCACATGCTGATTATTCAAGGATACCAGCTTTGAGGTCTGATATTTCCAGACATTTAAGTATGTACTTGAGCACTTGAATGATCAAGGCATAGAAGGCTGTGGACCAAGTGCTGAAAAATGAGATTATTATTGATATGCATTTTATTGTTAGCATGGACATGGCGTATATTTCTTGCTGCATGACACTATAACCACGTATTTAAATCCCTGTACTGATGTTTCCTTCTCACAGTATCGAAGTTAGTCTATTCACTAATGATATCCTATATAATTGTGATAATAGCAATCTATCCATTTTAGCTTTTCTCTGCCTGCTTACTGCTGTTCATGTGATTGACCATTGATACTTCTTTCTCACCTTTCAGCTGGGCGGCACCTTTATCTGATTTCATTGTTATCCAAAGCTACCACCAAACATGACTTCTCTTCTAAGCCCAGTACTGTAGATCATAATATCTCAAGGAGCTTAAGATATTGCATAAAATATGCTATATAAATGGAACTTTTTATTGCTGAGGAGGGGAGGACACTTCATGAGCCTCTCTCCTCCCCACAGGCTAGCCTTGAAGCAATACACAAGTTCTGTTGTACTTCTCACAGCATCTCTTCTCCATCCTTTCTTTCACTTGGTTCAAGCAGCACACCGCTCAATCCCATAATTTCCTTTTAACTAGGCATTGCAAATGTCCTCACAAGGTCACAGAACTGAATTATATGTAACAATATACTGTAATACGCTGCTGCAGTATTTTTTTCAGTACTGAGTGACACATCAATTGCTCAAAAGTATCCTATAACTATCAAGCTGAACTCAGAAATACCTTCATCCATATCAACCGGATCAGGCCTGGCTGGCTTAGTTTCTGGGTTTGGATCAATCTCACCAGGCTTCAGCTTTCGAGGATCATCAGCAGCTTCCTCTTCTTGATCTCTTTGGGCAGCCTTATCTCTGAAATATATCCCAACACCACTGTCAGCTGCATAACTGATTTTTCTATTATTTTCTTGAAACATCAATTTTCAACAAAAATTGTTCAAAAATCAAACTGAGCACCAAAGATGTTTTTTTAACCATAATTTGGTTACAAATATAAACAATAAAAATAAATTTGCTAAAGAAAATGATTGCTCCAGCCATATAGGATGGTGTCTTACATATTACACTGGCAAAATCATAGTATTCCTCTAGGAAAGGATAATATACAAATGTTTCCATGTCATTCATTATAGTTCAAATTGGCAGCAACAAGCTAATGAACAAAATAATGTCATTATTGCAAAATATAAAGGTTACAGTGGTAAACAAGAAACATCTACATCCATACAGAAACCCTTAAAATATCCACGGAAGACATGATTTGTGAACGAAAGCGCTCTCCGTATAATGGTTGACAGGCCAATGAGCATTGACAATTTGCTGGAAATCAAGTACAGCAAAAAAAATCAACTATATAAAGTTTGTAACACTCTTTAGTCAGATTTGAAAAGCACAGTTATGGCAGCATTACACTGAAATAAAAATTCCCAAGAAAAGGAAAATATGTTAATGAATACTATTAAAATGTTGTTGGAAAGTACGTTATTGAAATATGGAATATATTTCTTTCAAATTAAAACTGCTTTCCAAGATTCTTACTCTGTACAGATTCAATTACTATCCCAGGATTTCAGCAGTTCATTTTTGTCTTCCCTTTCCTTTTGTAGTTATTCGCTGAATACAAAAGGAATAACTAAATGGAATGCACTAAAACTGGAACTGAATTGACTTTATTTCTCACATCCTTCACATACACAAGGAATAAAAATCTGAAAGTGCAATTTATAATAATTTGCAATAATACGTACAGCAGAACAGTCAATATAGCTTAGAAATATCTTAAAAAATCAATATCATGGGAATCAAACACAAGAGATTCTGAAGATGCTGGCAATTTTGAGCAACACACAAAAAATGCTGGAGGAATTCAGCAAGTCAGGCAGCATACATGGAGGGAAATAAACAGTCATTGTTTCAGGCCAAGATTCGTCATTAGGACTGGGCTAGTCCTGATGAAGTGTCTTGGCCTTAAATGTCAACTGTTTATTGCTCTTTATGGATGCTGCCTGATTTGCCAAGTCCCTACAACATTCTGTGTACTTCCTTGATTACAAAAAACCTGCCTTTCAATTCCAAACTAAAGCCAAACTAAATAAAACAAGAATGTCCTAGGCTTTAAATGACTCACAGTTCCAGGGACACAGATTTGATGGTGGGGGTGGGTGCTATCTGCTTGGCAGCCATATGTTTGCAATGGTTCAGAGGATCTAATGGGTGCTTTGCTTCTTCCCACAACCCAGAAACATACAAGCAGGTTAGCTGGTTAATGTTTGTTACCCAAAAAGAATTGAAGAGGAATTCATGGGTGAGCAAAAGAGAATAAGTTGGCTATAGGGGGGAAAAAAGCCAGCAGGAATGGGATTGATGTGATTTGCTAATTTGGGAGCCAGAATGTACTTGACAAGCCAAATACCGTTTTTCGGTGTTATAATAAGTAAAAGCTAAAAATGGAGAAAACTTTTCAACTTACAGAAGATATTCATAATGTTCCAAGCACTGGGCTGCTGTTCGGCCAATTATTGGAGCAATGGTCCGCCACTGGGTTGGCATGAGCTTTGCCAAGTGAAGCAACTTCTCCTCCTCCTCTCTTGACCATTCTGTCTTCTTGATACTTGGATCCAACCACTCATACCTTGTTTGCAAAAAATACGATTTCATTAGGACAGATATGGAACTCTAATGCTGTGATTTAGAGATATTCTTTAAAAAAAACTTGCAACAAATCATTCAAATGTTTTGCTTTACTTATTTGCTTAAAAGTGGAGGAGATCAGTGGCAATGCTGACATTTATTATCCATTCCTTATCACTCATAAACTCAGGAGATAGTTAGTGGTAATCGCACCAGTGAATCTGGAGTCAGAGGTGTAAGATTTTTCTTCCCTGAAGGACATTTATGAACCAGTTAATTAAAGTATATAATTGATGTCTACTTTACAACAAGTTAAAATATGATCAAATATATCAGTGATTCCCAACAGGGGCGGTTACATGTCCTAAGCGGGTGTTAGGGGAAACAGAAGTCATTGGGGGGTGCGGTCAGTAGCACCCTAACTATGGCACTATAATTATGAGACCTCCCATGATTGGTCAATCGCGCTAACTAATACAGTATAAATGTAGCTTGCAGAACATCAGCTCTATCGCAACTAAAATCTGAATCCTTGTCAATGTAATTTTTGCTGTTATAATTGCCTTCATCTTTGCTACCATAATTCCATTTGCGTCAACCCACTGATGTCGGATAAGCATCAGTTAACATCGGATAGGCATTCCCAGTTGTGTTAATTTTTCATTTTAATTTGGCCCCCATTAATGATGGGTGGATACAGTGTGATCTCTATGAGGCTGAAGGTAGTAAAGCCTTGAATTTTAATCCTGCTAAGAAACAGAAACTACAGAAAGTGCATCAGTACAACGTTACGTACCTGGAGTATGGTTTTATTCCATTCCCATCTCATCAGTGACAACACGTGTCTTATTTTAATACTGTACTATCTAATGAAGTCATAAAGCCATCAAGATTGCAGGAACACTTCTGTAAGACACCCTGGAAAGGCTCCTTATGGAATTACTCAGTTCCAGAAGATGGAAGGAGCATTTGGAAAGCATTGCATACTTGAATCATTTGCCAAGTAAGCTAAAAATGACCTTGATAGTGGTCTCATTGCTTCTTATAATATTTCCAAAATGATAGCAAAGTGTGGAGAATCTCATAAAATTGGTGAAACATTAATAATGCCTGCTGTATCAGAAGCTGTTCTCAAAATGGATACCAGAATTCTAAAATCAAATCTTCTGATTAATAACTCCGTAGCTTGTAGTATTGACATAATGAGTGAAGACATTATCAACTATGCATAAAGTTACAAAAAAACAGAATTTGGGATACAAGTGGATGAGTCAACTGTGCGAGACAATGAGGCATTGCTTATGAAGAAATTCTCTTTTGTAAAATGTTAAAAGAAAATCAATGGAGAATCAATCTATGACAAGCTCAAAGGGTACTTTGAGGATAAAAGTATTTCAATTAGGAATACTTTTATTTCTTGTGCAAAAGATGGGGCACTATATATGATAGTTTGCCATGCTGGCTTGTTGCATTTATGGGAAAAAAAATTCCAAGTCTGTTTGCAATCCATTGCGCAATTCATCATCAACACCTCGCAGGCAAAAACCTCAGCGAGCGACTTCTTTCAAGCATGACTCTTATAACACTTGCTATCAACAAAATTAAACCTAATCCATTTCTTCAGTTATGCCAAAATAATGATGAAGAGTTTGAATTCTTGTATCTTCTTACTGAAGTATGTTGGCTGTCAAAAGGCTGAAGGCTAATGCTTAAAATGTTTCTTTGATCTTTTTGTCACTCTGGTTGAATTTTTGTTCAAAGTCGACGAGGTTGGGAAACAAGATTGAACTTCTACGTGGCATCCTAGTCTATCTGTTTGACAAAATGAACATTCTAAATATGAAAATGCAGGGTCAGAATTTCAATTTAATCCAAGCAAAAAGACCAGTGTCCACTTCTATTGGAAATTTTGAATTACATAAGCAAAACATTGGGAGAAGAATGGTTTCACAGTTTCCCTGCATGGAAAGTAAAGCACTCTCTTTCACAGATGATAATTTGCAAGAGTACTGCTTACACCTGCAGTCACTGAAGAAGGATTTTCAGAATCAATTCAAGGATTTGAACAATCTGGAAACTCTGGACTGGATAATTAACTCATTTCTTTGCAAGATCAAAGATCAGGAAGAGCCTGCAAGTAGTATCAGCATTCAGAATGATGAAGCAGCAAAAATGCTTTGCAAAAATGTCGGC